>NC_080039.1:10736894-11040694 GCF_030020395.1 Manis pentadactyla | reverse complement strand
AGCTACATGAAGGAGAATGAAACTGGACCGTTGTCTAACCCCATATACAAAAGAAAATCCAAAATGTATCAATTACCTGTAGGTAAGTCATGAAACCATTAAACTCTTGGAAGAAAACACAGGCAGAACCTCTTAGACATAGACATGAGTGACCTTATCTTGAACATATCTCCCGGCTAAGGAAAAGAACTGCAAAATTGAACAAGTGGGAATATATTAAGGTGAAATCTTCTGTAGAGCAGTAGACACCATCAATACAACAGAAAGGAGCCCTACAGGATGGAAAATATATTTGTAAATGACACATACGATAAAGGCTTGACGCCCAAAATATATAAAGAGCTCACATGCCTCAACAAACAAAAAACAAATAATCCAATAAAAAAAATGGGCAGAACGAACTGAAGGAGACAGATCTCCAAATAACAAATACAGATGGCCAACAGACACATGAAAAGATGCACCCACATCTTTATTATCAGAGAATTGCCAAATTAAAACTGCAATGAGTTAACACCTCACACCACTAAGGATGGCTATCATTCAAAAGACAAACAACAACAAATGTTGTTGCGGCTGTGGAGAAAGGGGAACCCTCCTACACTGCTGGTGGGAATGTAAATTAGTTCAACCATTGTGAAGGGAGTATGGAGGTTCCTGAAAATGCTCAGAAAAGATTTACCATTGGACCAAGGAATTCCTTTCAAAGGAAAATATACTAAGAACGCAGCAATCAATTTTGAAAAGACAAATGTACCCGATGTTTATTGCAGCACTATTTACTATAGCAAAGAACTGGAAGCAACCTAAATGTCCATTGCTAGATGAATGGATAAAGAAGATGTGGTACACATACAAAATGGAATATTACTCAACCATAAGATGAGGGCAAATCCTACCATTGGCAGCAACATGGATGGAGCTGGAGGGTATTATGCTCAGTGAAATAAGCCAAGCAGAGAAAGAGAAACACCAAATGATTTCACTGATCTGTGGAATGTAAGAACGAAGAAAAACTGAACGAACAAAACAGTAGCGGATTCACAGAACCCAAGAATGGAGTAAAAGGTACCGAAGGAAAGAGAGTTTGGAGGATGTGTGGTTAGGGAGGAATAAGGGGGGAAGTAGAAAGAGGGTGTTAAGATTAGAATGCTAATGGGTGTGGGTGGGAGAAAGTGGAGGGCTGTACAACACAGAGAAGACAAGTAGTGATTCTACAAGATTTTGCTCTGCTAATGGACAGTGCATGGAAAGGGTTTAACAATGGGGACCAGGTATAGGGGAGAGGCTAGGAAACAAAATTATCTTCAATGTAAGTTTAGATTAATGTTAACGAGAAAAAATAAGAAAATAAAGAAAGAAAAGGGGGATAACTCCCTGATTAGAATAAAATTAATGTAAATCAAGGATTAATTCATACCTTAAATAGCCTTAATTTTGATCAGTTAAAGATTTTGCAGATGATCGGTGTGGAGGTACAGTTTTCTGAAAATATTCCTCTCTATTGAGAAAAAAGCAGTTCCTGTGTGTTGACCTCCAATGAGTTCTACACAATGGTATAAAGGGCATATAAAAGTGTGGGAAAAAAACGTCTCTTTGTGCTTATGTAGCGGATCAAAGCCTAATTGGACTAACCACAAAATGCACTAAGATACGATATGAAGAAGTACTTCCAACATCAGCACTCACTGGAAGAGTCATTCCAGAAGATGATCATCAAAAACATCAACAAAGATCCAGGCACTGCTACAGTTGGAGCTGCCATTCGTCTCACCAGTTCCTATACTTGCCATGTGAATGGAGATGGAAATATCTAAGCTGGCCTGTGCATACAGTAAAACAACAAATTTGACTGGGTCTGATACTGTTGGAACTCAACCAAGAATTAGGAGAAAGTGCAAGTTATAGCGCTCCAAATTCTTACAACTACAGACTATCTACTGTTAAAAGAGCATATGAGACGTGAACTGTTCACAGGAATCGGTTGTTTTAATTTGTCTGATTTCTCTCAGACAGTTCAAGTTCAGTTGGACAATATCCATCATATCATAGATAAATTTTCACAAATGCCTAGGAAGCCTAACTGGTTTTCTGGTTTCACTGGAGATGGCTGGTAATTATAGGTCTGCTTTGGTTATGTAAGTGTATTCCTTCTATGTTAATGTGTGTGTGCAATTTAATTAGTAGTTTAAAACCTATACATGCTTAAGTTACTCTACAAGAAGATATTTCAAAAGAAATTAATAATCTTCCATTTTTCGTCCGTCTGCTACTTCTATACCTTTTCTTCTTTCTTGCTAATACAGTCCTAAATAGAAGTGCCTCATATCGAATTTACCACGTAAGATAATTCTCCAAGGGGAAAAGATACTTCAGGAAAAATGCTGGGCACAGGAAACCAAATGGCATAAATCTGCAAAGAAGTAAAAAGCTAACCTTTAAAAACAATATTGCTTCTATCTCACTTATCAAATTTAAATTTCCCTGTATGGTCCCGGAAGATGACTGGTTAGCCAGAGTTGGGAAGATTCTTCATGGAGGAACAACATAAGACAGGCACAGTCGCAGGGCGGGGCCATTAGGTGAGAAATTGGGAATCTACAGAGGTGAGGCTTAAAACCTCAATGCCCGTGTTTTGAGAGAAATCTGCGTCCGTGTATGTTTTATATTGCCCTTGTCTAGCCTGGACTAACACTTAGTCTACAGGCACACACCTGATAAACCATATGTGCTTTCTTACAACACTAAACTATGTTTTCTAGCTTTATCTTGCATCTACCTACCACTTCATCTTATATTAAAAAATATTAATAACAATTATAATCATAATAACCGAGAAAAGTGGATAAACATACAATCTGCTTTAAAGCTCAAAAAATTTAAAAAAGAAAGAAAGAAAAAAGGAAATAAAAGATAAAGAAAGACATTACATAATGATGAAGGGCTCAGTTCAACAAGACGATATAACCATAATGTGTATATGTGAATACGACACAGGAGCACCAGCACATGTGGAACAAATACTAACAGAATTAAAGGAGGAAATAGAATGCAATGCATACACTTTGGGAGACTTCAACCCACGAGTCACACCAAAGGACCGATCCTAGAGACAGAAAGAAAAATAAGTAAGGACACAGAAGCACCTAACAAAACACTAGAACAGATGGCCCTAATAGATATCTATACAACTCTACATCCAAAATCAACAGGACACACATTCTTCTCACGTGCACACGAAACATTCTCCAGAAGAGACCATATAGTAGGCAACAAAAAGAGCCTCAATAAATTCCAAAAGATTGAAAACCTATCAACCAACTTTTCAGAGCACAAATGCATCAAACAACAAATAAATTGTACAAAGAAAGCAAAAGGCTAACAAACACTTGGAGGCTTAGCAACATGCTCCTAAATAATTAATTACTCAAAGAACAAACTAAAATGGCGATTTAGCTGTATATGGAAACAAATGACAACAACACAAAGCCAAAAGTACTGTGGGTACGGCAAAAGCAGTCTTCAGAGGAAAATATATAGCAATCCAGTCACATGAGAAGAAGGAAGAACAATCCAAATGAATGGTCTAATGTCACAATTATCGAAATTGGTAAAAGGAGAACAATTGGGGACTAAGGTCAGCAGAAGGATGGAAAAAATGAAGATCAGAGAAGAAATAAATTAAGTTGAGAGGAAAACCTTAGCAAAAATCAATGAAAGCAAGAGCTGGTTCTTCGGGAAATTAACAATACAGATAAGCCTCTTGCCAGACTTATTAAGAGGAATGGAGAGTCAACACACATCTATAGAATCAGAAATAAAAAAGGTAAACCACGTCGGACACCACAGAAATACTAAGAATTATTAGAGAGTAATAAGAAAACCTATACGCTTATAAGCTGGGAAACCAAGGAGAAATGGACAACTTCCTAGGAAAATAAAACCTTCCATGGCTGACCCAGAAATAAACAGAAAATCTTAACAGACCAATTACCAGCAACGGAATTGTATCAGTAAGCAAAAAACTACCAAAGAACAAATCCCAGGGAGAGATGGATTTACCTCAGAATTTTATCAGACATACAGAACACACATAATACGCACACTCTTTAAAGTTTCCAAAAAGAGTAGAGGAGGGATTACTCCGAATCTCAGTCTATGAAACCAGTATCACTCCAATAGAAAAACCAGGTGAAAAACCGTACCAAAGTAAAAAACCCTACAGACCATTATCCCTGATGAGCGTATATGAAAAATGCAAAAACAAAATATTAGAAAATCGAATTCAAAAATACCTAAAAAGGATCATAACCCAAGACCAAGTGGGCTTCATTCCAGGAATGCAAAGATGGTACGACATTTGATAATCCATCAACATCATCCAGCACATCAACATAAAGACAGACAAAACCACATGATCATCTCCATAGATGCTGAAAAAGCATTCGACAAAGTTCTACAACCATTCATGATAAACACTCTCAACAAAATGTGTATAGAGGGCAAGTACCTCAACATAATAAAGTCCATATATGATAAACCCACAGGCAACATCATAGTGAACAGCGAGAAGCTGAAAGCTTTTCCTCTGCGATTGGGTACAAGACGGGGAAGCCCACTCTCCCCACTGTTATTCAACACAATACTGGAGGTCCTAGCCACAGCAAATAGACAAAACAAAGAAATACAAGGAATCCATATAGGTAGACAAGAAGTTAAACTGTCTCTATGTGCAGATGACATGAAATTGTACATAAAAGTCACTATAGAATCCACACCAAAAGTACTAGAGCTCATATCGGGAAACAGCCAAGTTGCGCGATAGAAAATTAACACACAGAAATCTGTAGCTTTCCTGTACACGAACAATGAACCAATAGAAAGAGAAATCTGGAAAACAATTCCGTTCACCATTGCAGCAGAAAGTATAAAATTCCTAGGAATAAACCTAACCAAACAAGTGATAGCCATATACTCAGAAAACAACAACTAAACATAAGAGAAATTAAAGGGGACACTAACAAATGGAAACTCACCCATTCACGTGGCTAGGAAGAATTAATATCATGAAAATTGCCATCCTGCCCAAGGCAATATACAGATTTGATTCTTTCCTATCAAATTACCAGCAACATTCTTCAGTGAACTGAACAAATAATTGAAAAATTCATACGGAAAGACCAAAGACCCCGAATAGCCATAGCAATACTGAGAGAGAAGAATAAAGTAGCGGGGGATCTCACTCACCAACTTCAAGCTCTACTATAAAGCCTTAGTAATCAAGGCTATATGTAATGGCACAAGAACAGAGCCAGCACACCAGTGGAAACAGACTAGACACTCCAGACATTAACCCAAACATATGTGGTCAATTAATATATGATAAAGGAGCCATGGACTTTCAATGGCGAAATGACAGTCTCTTCAACAGATTGTGCTGGCAAATCTGGAAAGCTACATGAAGGAGAATGAAACTGGACCGTTGTCTAACCCCATATACAAAAGAAAATCCAAAATGTATCAATTACCTGTAGGTAAGTCATGAAACCATTAAACTCTTGGAAGAAAACACAGGCAGAAACCTCTTAGACATAGACATGAGTGACCTTATCTTGAACATATCTCCGGCTAAGGAAAAGAACTGCAAAATTGAACAAGTGGGAATATATTAAGGTGAAATCTTCTGTAGAGCAGTAGACACCATCAATACAACAGAAAGGAGCCCTACAGGATGGGAAAATATATTTGTAAATGACACATACGATAAAGGCTTGACGCCCAAAAATATATAAAGAGCTCACATGCCTCAACAAACAAAAAACAAATAATCCAATAAAAAAAATGGGCAGAGGAACTGAAGAGACAGATCTCCAAATAACAAATACAGATGGCCAACAGACACATGAAAAGATGCACCACATCTTTATTATCAGAGAATTGCAAATTAAAACTGCAATGAGTTAACACCTCACACCACTAAGGATGGCTATCATTCAAAAGACAAACAACAACAAATGTTGTTGCGGCTGTGGAGAAAGGGGAACCCTCCTACACTGCTGGTGGGAATGTAAATTAGTTCAACCATTGTGGAAAGGAGTATGGAGGTTCCTGAAAATGCTCAGAAAGATTTACCATTGGACCAAGGAATTCCTTTCAAAGGAAAATATACTAAGAACGCAGCAATCAATTTTGAAAAGACAAATGTACCCCGATGTTTATTGCAGCACTATTTACTATAGCAAAGAACTGGAAGCAACCTAAATGTCCATTGCTAGATGAATGGATAAAGAAGATGTGGTACACATACAAAATGGAATATTACTCAACCATAAGATGAGGGCAAATCCTACCATTGGCAGCAACATGGATGGAGCTGGAGGGTATTATGCTCAGTGAAATAAGCAAGCAGAGAAAGAGAAACACCAAATGATTTCACTGATCTGTGAATGTAAGAACGAAAGAAAAACTGAACGAACAAAACAGTAGCGGATTCACAGAACCCAAGAATGGAGTAAAAGGTACCGAAGGGAAAGAGAGTTTGGAGGATGTGTGGTTAGGGAGGAATAAGGGGGGAAGTAGAAAGAGGGTGTTAAGATTAGAATGCTAATGGGTGTGGGTGGGAGAAAGTGGAGGGCTGTACACACAGAGAAGACAAGTAGTGATTCTACAAGATTTTGCTCTGCTAATGGACAGTGACTGGAAAGGGTTTAACAATGGGGACCAGGTATAGGGGAGAGGCTAGGAAACAAAATTATCTTCATGTAAGTTTAGATTAATGTTAACGAGAAAAAATAAGAAAATAAAGAAAGAAAAGGGGGATAACTCCCTGATAGAATAAAATTAAATGTAAATCAAGATTAATTCATACCTTAAATAGCCTTAATTTTGATCAGTTAAAGATTTGCAGATGATCGGTGTGGAGGTACAGTTTTCTGAAAATATTCCTCTCTATTGAGAAAAAAGCAGTTCCTGTGTGTTGACTCCAATGAGTTCTACACAATGGTATAAAGGGCATATAAAAGTGTGGGAAAAAAACGTCTCTTTGTGCTTATGTAGCGGATCAAAGCCTAATTGGACTAACCACAAAATGCACTAAGATACGATATGAAGAAGTACTTCCAACATCAGCACTCACTGGAAGAGTCATTCCAGAAGATGATCATCAAAAACATCAACAAAGATCCAGGCACTGCTACAGTTGGAGCTGCATTCGTCTCACCAGTTCCTATACTTGCCATGTGAATGGAGATGGAAATATCTAAGCTGGCCTGTGCATACAGTAAAACAACAAATTTGACTGGGTCTATACTGTTGGAACTCAACCAAGAATTAGGAGAAGTGCAAGTTATAGCGCTCCAAATTCTTACAACTACAGACTATCTACTGTTAAAAGAGCATATGAGACGTGAACTGTTCACAGGAATCGGTTGTTTTAATTTGTCTGATTTCTCTCAGACAGTTCAAGTTCAGTTGGACAATATCCATCATATCATAGATAAATTTTCACAAATGCCTAGGAAGCCTAACTGGTTTTCTTGGTTTCACTGGAGATGGCTGGTAATTATAGGTCTGCTTTGGTTATGTAAGTGTATTCCTTCTATGTTAATGTGTGTGTGCAATTTAATTAGTAGTTTAAAACCTATACATGCTTAAGTTACTCTACAAGAAGATATTTCAAAGAAATTAATAATCTTCCCATGTTTTCGTCCGTCTGCTACTTCTATACCTTTTCTTCTTTCTTGCTAATTACAGTCCTTAAATAGAAGTGCCTCATATCGAATTTACCACGTAAGATAATTCTCCCAAGGGGAAAAGATACTTCAGGAAAAATGCTGGGCACAGAAACCAAATGGCATAAATCTGCAAAGAAGTAAAAAGCTAACCTTTAAAAACAATATTGCTTCTATCTCACTTATCAAATTTAAATTTCCCTGTATGGTCCCGGAAGATGACTGGTTAGCCAGAGTTGGGAAGATTCTTCATGGAGGAACAACATAAGACAGGCACAGTCGCAGGGCGGCCATTAGGTGAGAAATTGGGAATCTACAGAGGTGAGGCTTAAAACCTCAATGCCCGTGTTTTGAGAGAAATCTGCGTCCGTGTATGTTTTATTGCCCTTGTCTAGCCTGGACTAACACTTAGTCTACAGGCACACACCTGATAAACCATATGTGCTTTCTTACAACACTAAACTATGTTTTCTAGCTTTATCTTGCATCTACCTACCACTTCATCTTTATATTAAAAAATATTAATAACAATTATAATCATAATAACAGAGAAAAGTGGGATAAACATACAAATCTGCTTTAAAGCTCAAAAAATTTAAAAAAGAAAGAAAGAAAAAAGGAAATAAAAGATAAAGAAAGACATTACATAATGATGAAGGGCTCAGTTCAACAAGACGATATAACCATAATGTGTATATGTGAATACGACACAGGAGCACCAGCACATGTGGAACAAATACTAACAGAATTAAAGGAGGAAATAGAATGCAATGCATACACTTTGGGAGACTTCAACCCACGAGTCACACCAAAGGACCGATCCTAGAGACAGAAAATAAGTAAGGACACAGAAGCACCTAACAAAACACTAGAACAGATGGCCCTAATAGATATCTATACAACTCTACATCCAAAATCAACAGGACACACATTCTTCTCACGTGCACACGAAACATTCTCCAGAAGAGACCATATAGTAGGCAACAAAAAGAGCCTCAATAAATTCCAAAAGATTGAAAACCTATCAACCAACTTTTCAGAGCACAAATGCATCAAACAACAAATAAATTGTACAAAGAAAGCAAAAAGGCTAACAAACACTTGGAGGCTTAGCAACATGCTCCTAAATAATTAATTACTCAAAGAACAAACTAAAATGGCGATTTAGCTGTATATGGAAACAAATGACAACAACACAAAGCCAAAAGTACTGTGGGTACGGCAAAAGCAGTCTTAAGAGGAAAATATATAGCAATCCAGTCACATGAGAAGAAGGAAGAACAATCCCAAATGAATGGTCTAATGTCACAATTATCGAAATTGGTAAAAGGAGAACAATTGGGGACTAAGGTCAGCAGAAGGATGGAAAAAATGAAGATCAGAGAAGAAATAAATTAAGTTGAGAGGAAAACCTTAGCAAAAATCAATGAAAGCAAGAGCTGGTTCTTCGGGAAATTAACAATACAGATAAGCCTCTTGCCAGACTTATTAAGAGGAATGGAGAGTCAACACACATCTATAGAATCAGAAATAAAAAAGGTAAACCACGTCGGACACCACAGAAATACTAAGAATTATTAGAGAGTAATAAGAAAACCTATACGCTTATAAGCTGGGAAACCAAGGAGAAATGGACAACTTCCTAGGAAAATAAAACCTTCCATGGCTGACCCAGAAATAAACAGAAAATCTTAACAGACCAATTACCAGCAACGGAATTGTATCAGTAAGCAAAAAACTACCAAAGAACAAATCCCAGGGAGAGATGGATTTACCTCAGAATTTTATCAGACATACAGAACACACATAATACGCACACTCTTTAAAGTTTTCCAAAAAAGAGTAGAGGAGGGATTACTCCGAATCTCAGTCTATGAAACCAGTATCACTCCAATAGAAAAACCAGGTGAAAACCGTACCAAAGTAAAAAACCCTACAGACCATTATCCCTGATGAGCGTATATGAAAAATGCAAAACAAAATATTAGAAAATCGAATTCAAAAATACCTAAAAAGGATCATAACCCAAGACCAAGTGGGCTTCATTCCAGGAATGCAAAGATGGTACGACATTTGATAATCCATCAACATCATCCAGCACATCAACATAAAGACAGACAAAACCACATGATCATCTCCATAGATGCTGAAAAAGCATTCGACAAAGTTCTACAACCATTCATGATAAACACTCTCAACAAAATGTGTATAGAGGGCAAGTACCTCAACATAATAAAGTCCATATATGATAAACCCACAGGCAACATCATAGTGAACAGCGAGAAGCTGAAAGCTTTTCCTCTGCGATTGGGTACAAGACGGGGAAGCCCACTCTCCCCACTGTTATTCAACACAATACTGGAGGTCCTAGCCACAGCAAATAGACAAAACAAAGAAATACAAGGAATCCATATAGGTAGACAAGAAGTTAAACTGTCTCTATGTGCAGATGACATGAAATTGTACATAAAAGTCACTATAGAATCCACACCAAAAGTACTAGAGCTCATATCGGGAAACAGCCAAGTTGCGCGATAGAAAATTAACACACAGAAATCTGTAGCTTTCCTGTACACGAACAATGAACCAATAGAAAGAGAAATCTGGAAAACAATTCCGTTCACCATTGCAGCAGAAAGTATAAAATTCCTAGGAATAAACCTAACCAAACAAGTGATAGCCATATACTCAGAAAACAACAACTAAACATAAGAGAAATTAAAGGGGACACTAACAAATGGAAACTCACCCATTCACGTGGCTAGGAAGAATTAATATCATGAAAATTGCCATCCTGCCCAAGGCAATATACAGATTTGATTCTTTCCTATCAAATTACCAGCAACATTCTTCAGTGAACTGGAACAAATAATTGAAAAATTCATACGGAAAGACCAAAGACCCCGAATAGCCATAGCAATACTGAGAGAGAAGAATAAAGTAGCGGGGATCTCACTCACCAACTTCAAGCTCTACTATAAAGCCTTAGTAATCAAGGCTATATGGTAATGGCACAAGAACAGAGCCACACACCAGTGGAACAGACTAGACACTCCAGACATTAACCCAAACATATGTGGTCAATTAATATATGATAAAGGAGCCATGGACTTTCAATGGCGAAATGACAGTCTCTTCAACAGATTGTGCTGGCAAATCTGGAAAGCTACATGAAGGAGAATGAAACTGGACCGTTGTCTAACCCCATATACAAAAGAAAATCCAAAATGTATCAATTACCTGTAGGTAAGTCATGAAACCATTAAACTCTTGGAAGAAAACACAGGCAGAAACCTCTTAGACATAGACATGAGTGACCTTATCTTGAACATATCTCCCGGCTAAGGAAAAGAACTGCAAAATTGAACAAGTGGGAATATATTAAGGTGAAATCTTCTGTAGAGCAGTAGACACCATCAATACAACAGAAAGGAGCCCTACAGGATGGGAAAATATATTTGTAAATGACACATACGATAAAGGCTTGACGCCCAAAATATATAAAGAGCTCACATGCCTCAACAAACAAAAAACAAATAATCCAATAAAAAAAATGGGCAGAGGAACTGAAGAGACAGATCTCCAAATAACAAATACAGATGGCCAACAGACACATGAAAAGATGCACCACATCTTTATTATCAGAGAATTGCAAATTAAAACTGCAATGAGTTAACACCTCACACCACTAAGGATGGCTATCATTCAAAAGACAAACAACAACAAATGTTGTTGCGGCTGTGGAGAAAGGGGAACCCTCCTACACTGCTGGTGGGAATGTAAATTAGTTCAACCATTGTGGAAAGGAGTATGGAGGTTCCTGAAAATGCTCAGAAAAGATTTACCATTGGACCAAGGAATTCCTTTCAAAGGAAAATATACTAAGAACGCAGCAATCAATTTTGAAAAGACAAATGTACCCCGATGTTTATTGCAGCACTATTTACTATAGCAAAGAACTGGAAGCAACCTAAATGTCCATTGCTAGATGAATGGATAAAGAAGATGTGGTACACATACAAAATGGAATATTACTCAACCATAAGATGAGGGCAAATCCTACCATTGGCAGCAACATGGATGGAGCTGGAGGGTATTATGCTCAGTGAAATAAGCCAAGCAGAGAAAGAGAAACACCAAATGATTTCACTGATCTGTGGAATGTAAGAACGAAAGAAAAACTGAACGAACAAAACAGTAGCGGATTCACAGAACCCAAGAATGGAGTAAAAGGTACCGAAGGGAAAGAGAGTTTGGAGGATGTGTGGTTAGGGAGGAATAAGGGGGGAAGTAGAAAGAGGGTGTTAAGATTAGAATGCTAATGGGTGTGGGTGGGAGAAAGTGGAGGGCTGTACAACACAGAGAAGACAAGTAGTGATTCTACAAGATTTTGCTCTGCTAATGGACAGTGACTGGAAAGGGTTTAACAATGGGGACCAGGTATAGGGGAGAGGCTAGGAAACAAAATTATCTTCATGTAAGTTTAGATTAATGTTAACGAGAAAAAATAAGAAAATAAAGAAAGAAAAGGGGGATAACTCCCTGATAGAATAAAATTAAATGTAAATCAAGGATTAATTCATACCTAAAATAGCCTTAATTTTGATCAGTTAAAGATTTGCAGATGATCGGTGTGGAGGTACAGTTTTCTGAAAATATTCCTCTCTATTGAGAAAAAAGCAGTTCCTGTGTGTTGACCTCCAATGAGTTCTACACAATGGTATAAAGGGCATATAAAAGTGTGGGAAAAAAACGTCTCTTTGTGCTTATGTAGCGGATCAAAGCCTAATTGGACTAACCACAAAATGCACTAAGATACGATATGAAGAAGTACTTCCAACATCAGCACTCACTGGAAGAGTCATTCCAGAAGATGTTCATCAAAAACATCAACAAAGATCCAGGCACTGCTACAGTTGGAGCTGCATTCGTCTCACCAGTTCCTATACTTGCCATGTGAATGGAGATGGAAATATCTAAGCTGGCCTGTGCATACAGTAAAACAACAAATTTGACCGGGTCTATACTGTTGGAACTCAACCAAGAATTAGGAGAAGTGCAAGTTATAGCGCTCCAAATTCTTACAACTACAGACTATCTACTGTTAAAAGAGCATATGAGACGTGAACTGTTCACAGGAATCGGTTGTTTTAATTTGTCTGATTTCTCTCAGACAGTTCAAGTTCAGTTGGACAATATCCATCATATCATAGATAAATTTTCACAAATGCCTAGGAAGCCTAACTGGTTTTCTTGGTTTCACTGGAGATGGCTGGTAATTATAGGTCTGCTTTGGTTATGTAAGTGTATTCCTTCTATGTTAATGTGTGTGTGCAATTTAATTAGTAGTTTAAAACCTATACATGCTTAAGTTACTCTACAAGAAGATATTTCAAAGAAATTAATAATCTTCCCATGTTTTCGTCCGTCTGCTACTTCTATACCTTTTCTTCTTTCTTGCTAATTACAGTCCTTAAATAGAAGTGCCTCATATCGAATTTACCACGTAAGATAATTCTCCCAAGGGGAAAAGATACTTCAGGAAAAATGCTGGGCACAGAAACCAAATGGCATAAATCTGCAAAGAAGTAAAAAGCTAACCTTTAAAAACAATATTGCTTCTATCTCACTTATCAAATTTAAATTTCCCTGTATGGTCCCGGAAGATGACTGGTTAGCCAGAGTTGGGAAGATTCTTCATGGAGGAACAACATAAGACAGGCACAGTCGCAGGGCGGCCATTAGGTGAGAAATTGGGAATCTACAGAGGTGAGGCTTAAAACCTCAATGCCCGTGTTTTGAGAGAAATCTGCGTCCGTGTATGTTTTATTGCCCTTGTCTAGCCTGGACTAACACTTAGTCTACAGGCACACACCTGATAAACCATATGTGCTTTCTTACAACACTAAACTATGTTTTCTAGCTTTATCTTGCATCTACCTACCACTTCATCTTTATATTAAAAAATATTAATAACAATTATAATCATAATAACAGAGAAAAGTGGGATAAACATACAAATCTGCTTTAAAGCTCAAAAAATTTAAAAAAGAAAGAAAGAAAAAAGGAAATAAAAGATAAAGAAAGACATTACATAATGATGAAGGGCTCAGTTCAACAAGACGATATAACCATAATGTGTATATGTGAATACGACACAGGAGCAACAGCACATGTGGAACAAATACTAAAAGAATTAAAGGAGGAAATAGAATGCAATGCATACACTTTGGGAGACTTCAACCCACGAGTCACACCAAAGGACCGATCCTAGAGACAGAAAATAAGTAAGGACACAGAAGCACCTAACAAAACACTAGAACAGATGGCCCTAATAGATATCTATACAACTCTACATCCAAAATCAACAGGACACACATTCTTCTCACGTGCACACGAAACATTCTCCAGAAGAGACCATATAGTAGGCAACAAAAAGAGCCTCAATAAATTCCAAAAGATTGAAAACCTATCAACCAACTTTTCAGACCACAAATGCATCAAACAACAAATAAATTGTACAAAGAAAGCAAAAAGGCTAACAAACACTTGGAGGCTTAGCAACATGCTCCTAAATAATTAATTACTCAAAGAACAAACTAAAATGGCGATTTAGCTGTATATGGAAACAAATGACAACAACACAAAGCCAAAAGTACTGTGGGTACGGCAAAAGCAGTCTTAAGAGGAAAATATATAGCAATCCAGTCACATGAGAAGAAGGAAGAACAATCCCAAATGAATGGTCTAATGTCACAATTATCGAAATTGGTAAAAGGAGAACAATTGGGGACTAAGGTCAGCAGAAGGATGGAAAAAATGAAGATCAGAGAAGAAATAAATTAAGTTGAGAGGAAAACCTTAGCAAAAATCAATGAAAGCAAGAGCTGGTTCTTCGGGAAATTAACAATACAGATAAGCCTCTTGCCAGACTTATTAAGAGGAATGGAGAGTCAACACACATCTATAGAATCAGAAATAAAAAAGGTAAACCACGTCGGACACCACAGAAATACTAAGAATTATTAGAGAGTAATAAGAAAACCTATACGCTTATAAGCTGGGAAACCAAGGAGAAATGGACAACTTCCTAGGAAAATAAAACCTTCCATGGCTGACCCAGAAATAAACAGAAAATCTTAACAGACCAATTACCAGCAACGGAATTGTATCAGTAAGCAAAAAACTACCAAAGAACAAATCCCAGGGAGAGATGGATTTACCTCAGAATTTTATCAGACATACAGAACACACATAATACGCACACTCTTTAAAGTTTTCCAAAAAAGAGTAGAGGAGGGATTACTCCGAATCTCAGTCTATGAAACCAGTATCACTCCAATAGAAAAACCAGGTGAAAACCGTACCAAAGTAAAAAACCCTACAGACCATTATCCCTGATGAGCGTATATGAAAAATGCAAAACAAAATATTAGAAAATCGAATTCAAAAATACCTAAAAAGGATCATAACCCAAGACCAAGTGGGCTTCATTCCAGGAATGCAAAGATGGTACGACATTTGATAATCCATCAACATCATCCAGCACATCAACGTAAAGACAGACAAAACCACATGATCATCTCCATAGATGCTGAAAAAGCATTCGACAAAGTTCTACAACCATTCATGATAAACACTCTCAACAAAATGTGTATAGAGGGCAAGTACCTCAACATAATAAAGGCCATATATGATAAACCCACAGGCAACATCATAGTGAACAGCGAGAAGCTGAAAGCTTTTCCTCTGCGATTGGGTACAAGACGGGGAAGCCCACTCTCCCCACTGTTATTCAACACAATACTGGAGGTCCTTGCCACAGCAAATAGACAAAACAAAGAAATACAAGGAATCCATATAGGTAGACAAGAAGTTAAACTGTCTCTATGTGCAAATGACATGAAATTGTACATAAAAGTCACTATAGACTCCACACCAAAAGTACTAGAGCTCATATCGGGATACAGCCAAGTTGCGCGATAGAAAATTAACACACAGAAATCTGTAGCTTTCCTGTACACGAACAATGAACCAATAGAAAGAGAAATCTGGAAAACAATTCCGTTCACCATTGCAGCAGAAAGTATAAAATTCCTAGGAATAAACCTAACCAAACAAGTGATAGCCATATACTCAGAAAACAACAACTAAACATAAGAGAAATTAAAGGGGACACTAACAAATGGAAACTCACCCATTCACGTGGCTAGGAAGAATTAATATCATGAAAATGGCCATCCTGCCCAAGGCAATATACAGATTTGATTCTTTCCTATCAAATTACCAGCAACATTCTTCAGTGAACTGGAACAAATAATTGAAAAATTCATACGGAAAGACCAAAGACCCCGAATAGCCATAGCAATACTGAGAGAGAAGAATAAAGTAGCGGGGATCTCACTCACCAACTTCAAGCTCTACTATAAAGCCTTAGTAATCAAGGCTATATGGTAATGGCACAAGAACAGAGCCACACACCAGTGGAACAGACTAGACACTCCAGACATTAACCCAAACATATGTGGTCAATTAATATATGATAAAGGAGCCATGGACTTTCAATGGCGAAATGACAGTCTCTTCAACAGATTGTGCTGGCAAATCTGGAAAGCTACATGAAGGAGAATGAAACTGGACCGTGGTCTAACCCCATATACAAAAGAAAATCCAAAATGTATCAATTACCTGTAGGTAAGTCATGAAACCATTAAACTCTTGAAAGAAAACACAGGCAGAAACCTCTTAGACATAGACATGAGTGACCTCTTGTTGAACATATCTCCCGGCTAAGGAAAACAAGAGCAAAATTGAACAAGTGGGAATATATTAAGGTGAAATCTTCTGTAGAGCAGTAGACACCATCAATACAACAGAAAGGAGCCCTACAGGATGGGAAAATATATTTGTAAATGACACATCCGATAAAGGCTTGACGCCCAAAATATATAAAGAGCTCACATGCCTCAACAAACAAAAAACAAATAATCCAATAAAAAAAATGGGCAGAGGAACTGAAGAGACAGATCTACAAATAACAAATACAGATGGCCAACAGACACATGAAAAGATGCACCACATCTTTATTATCAGAGAATTGCAAATTAAAACTGCAATGAGTTAACACCTCACACCACTAAGGATGGCTATCATTCAAAAGACAAACAACAACAAATGTTGTTGCGGCTGTGGAGAAATGGAACCCTCCTACACTGCTGGTGGGAATGTAAATTAGTTCAACCTTTGTGGAAAGGAGTATGGAGGTTCCTGAAAATGCTCAGAAAAGATTTACCATTGGACCCAGGAATTCCCCTCCGAGGAATATACACTAAGAACGCAGCAATCAATTTTGAAAAGACAAATGCACCCCGATGTTTATTGCAGCACTATTTACTATAGCAAAGAAATGGAAGCAACCTAAATGTCCATTGGTAGATGAATGGATAAAGAAGATGTGGTACACATACAAAATGGAATATTACTCAACCATAAGATGAGGGCAAATCCTACCATTGGCAGCAACATGGATGGAGCTGGAGTGTATTATGCTCAGTGAAATAAGCCAAGCAGAGAAAGAGAAACACCAAATGATTTCACTGATCTGTGGAATGTAAGAACGAAAGAAAAACTGAACGAACAAAAGAGTAGCGGATTCACAGAACCCAAGAATGGAGTAAAAGGTACCGAAGGGAAAGAGAGTTTGGAGGATGTGTGGTTAGGAGGAATAAGGGGGGAAGTAGAAAGAGGGTGTTAAGATTAGAATGCTAATGGGTGTGGGTGGGAGAAAGTGGAGGGCTGTACAACACAGAGAAGACAAGTAGTGATTCTACAGGATTTTGCTCTGCTAATGGACAGTGACTGGAAAGGGTTTAACAATGGGGACCAGGTATAGGGGAGAGGCTAGAAAACAAAATTATCTTCATGTAAGTTTAGATTAATGTTAACGAGAAAAAATAAGAAAATAAAGAAAGAAAAGGGGGATAACTCCCTGATAGAATAAAATTAAATGTAAATCAAGGATTAATTCATACCTAAAATATCCTTAATTTTGATCAGTTAAAGATTTGCAGATGATCGGTGTGGAGGTACAGTTTTCTGAAAATATTCCTCTCTATTGAGAAAAAAGCAGTTCCTGTGTGTTGACCTCCAATGAGTTCTACACAATGGTATAAAGGGCATATAAAAGTGTGGGAAAAAAACGTCTCTTTGTGCTTATGTAGCGGATCAAAGCCTAATTGGACTAACCACAAAATGCACTAAGATACGATATGAAGAAGTACTTCCAACATCAGCACTCACTGGAAGAGTCATTCCAGAAGATGATCATCAAAAACATCAACAAAGATCCAGGCACTGCTACAGTTGGAGCTGCATTCGTCTCACCAGTTCCTATACTTGCCATGTGAATGGAGATGGAAATATCTAAGCTGGCCTGTGCATACAGTAAAACAACAAATTTGACTGGGTCTATACTGTTGGAACTCAACCAAGAATTAGGAGAAGTGCAAGTTATAGCGCTCCAAATTCTTACAACTACAGACTATCTACTGTTAAAAGAGCATATGAGACGTGAACTGTTCACAGGAATCGGTTGTTTTAATTTGTCTGATTTCTCTCAGACAGTTCAAGTTCATTTGGACAATATCCATCATATCATAGATAAATTTTCACAAATGCCTAGGAAGCCTAACTGGTTTTCTTGGTTTCACTGGAGATGGCTGGTAATTATAGGTCTGCTTTGGTTATGTAAGTGTATTCCTTCTATGTTAATGTGTGTGTGCAATTTAATTAGTAGTTTAAAACCTATACATGCTTAAGTTACTCTACAAGAAGATATTTCAAAGAAATTAATAATCTTCCCATGTTTTCGTCTGTCTGCTACTTCTATACCTTTTCTTCTTTCTTGCTAATTACAGTCCTTAAATAGAAGTGCCTCATATCGAATTTACCACGTAAGATAATTCTCCCAAGGGGAAAAGATACTTCAGGAAAAATGCTGGGCACAGAAACCAAATGGCATAAATCTGCAAAGAAGTAAAAAGCTAACCTTTAAAAACAATATTGCTTCTATCTCACTTATCAAATTTAAATTTCCCTGTATGGTCCCGGAAGATGACTGGTTAGCCAGAGTTGGGAAGATTCTTCATGGAGGAACAACATAAGACAGGCACAGTTGCAGGGCGGCCATTAGGTGAGAAATTGGGAATCTACAGAGGTGTGGCTTAAAACCTCAATGCCCGTGTTTTGAGAGAAATCTGCGTCCGTGGATGTTTTATTGCCCTTGTCTAGCCTGGACTAACACTTAGTCTACAGGCACACACCTGATAAACCATATGTGCTTTCTTACAACACTAAACTATGTTTTCTAGCTTTATCTTGCATCTACCTACCACTTCATCTTTATATTAAAAAATATTAATAACAATTATAATCATAATAACAGAGAAAAGTGGGATAAACATACAAATCTGCTTTAAAGCTCAAAAAATTTAAAAAAGAAAGAAAGAAAAAAGGAAATAAAAGATAAAGAAAGACATTACATAATGATGAAGGGCTCAGTTCAACAAGACGATATAACCATAATGTGTATATGTGAATACGACACTGGAGCAACAGCACATGTGGAACAAATACTAACAGAATTAAAGGAGGAAATAGAATGCAATGCATACACTTTGGGAGACTTCAACCCACGAGTCACACCAAAGGACCGATCCTAGAGACAGAAAATAAGTAAGGACACAGAAGCACCTAACAAAACACTAGAACAGATGGCCCTAATAGATATCTATACAACTCTACATCCAAAATCAACAGGACACACATTCTTCTCACGTGCACACGAAACATTCTCCAGAAGAGACCATATAGTAGGCAACAAAAAGAGCCTCAATAAATTCCAAAAGATTGAAAACCTATCAACCAACTTTTCAGACCACAAATGCATCAAACAACAAATAAATTGTACAAAGAAAGCAAAAAGGCTAACAAACACTTGGAGGCTTAGCAACATGCTCCTAAATAATTAATTACTCAAAGAACAAACTAAAATGGCGATTTAGCTGTATATGGAAACAAATGTCAACAACACAAAGACAAAACTACTGTGGGTACGGCAAAAGCAGTCTTAAGAGGAAAATATATAGCAATCCAGTCACATGAGAAGAAGGAAGAACAATCCCAAATGAATGGTCTAATGTCACAATTATCGAAATTGGTAAAAGGAGAACAATTGCGGACTAAGTTCAGCAGAAGGATGGAAAAAATGAAGATCAGAGAAGAAATAAATTAATTTGAGAGGAAAACCTTAGCAAAACTCAATGAAAGCAAGAGCTGGTTCTTCGGGAAATTAACAATACAGATAAGCCTCTTGCCAGACTTATTAAGAGGAATGGTGAGTCAACACACATCTATAGAATCAGAAATAAAAAAGGTAAACCACGTCGGACACCACAGAAATACTAAGAATTACTAGAGAGTAATAAGAAAACCTATACGCTTATAAGCTGGGAAACCAAGGAGAAATGGACAACTTCCTAGGAAAATAAAACCTTCCATGGCTGACCCAGAAATAAACAGAAAATCTTAACAGACCAATTACCAGCAACGGAATTGTATCAGTAAGCAAAAAAATACCAAAGAACAAATCCCAGGGAGAGATGGATTTACCTCAGAATTTTATCAGACATACAGAACACACATAATACGCACACTCTTTAAAGTTTTCCAAAAAAGAGTAGAGGAGGGATTACTCCGAATCTCAGTCTATGAAACCAGTATCACTCCAATAGAAAAACCAGGTGAAAACCGTACCAAAGTAAAAAACCCTACGGACCATTATCCCTGATGAGCGTATATGAAAAATGCAAAACAAAATATTAGAAAATCGAATTCAAAAATACCTAAAAAGGATCATAACCCAAGACCAAGTGGGCTTCATTCCAGGAATGCAAAGATGGTACGACATTTGATAATCCATCAACATCATCCAGCACATCAACATAAAGACAGACAAAACCACATGATCATCTCCATAGATGCTGAAAAAGCATTCGACAAAGTTCTACAACCATTCATGATAAACACTCTCAACAAAATGTGTATAGAGGGCAAGTACCTCAACATAATAAAGGCCATATATGATAAACCCACAGGCAACATCATAGTGAACAGCGAGAAGCTGAAAGCTTTTCCTCTGCGATTGGGTACAAGACGGGGAAGCCGACTCTCCCCACTGTTATTCAACACAATACTGGAGGTCCTTGCCACAGCAAATAGACAAAACAAAGAAATACAAGGAATCCATATAGGTAGACAAGAAGTTAAACTGTCTCTATGTGCAGATGACATGAAATTGTACATAAAAGTCACTATAGACTCCACACCAAAAGTACTAGAGCTCATATCGGGATACAGCCAAGTTGCGCGATAGAAAATTAACACACAGAAATCTGTAGCTTTCCTGTACACGAACAATGAACCAATAGAAAGAGAAATCTGGAAAACAATTCCGTTCACCATTGCAGCAGAAAGTATAAAATTCCTAGGAATAAACCTAACCAAACAAGTGATAGCCATATACTCAGAAAACAACAACTAAACATAAGAGAAATTAAAGGGGACACTAACAAATGGAAACTCACCCATTCACGTGGCTAGGAGAATTAATATCATGAAAATGGCCATCCTGCCCAAGGCAATATACAGATTTGATGCTTTCCTATCAAATTACCAGCAACATTCTTCAGTGAACTGGAACAAATAATTGAAAAATTCATACGGAAAGACCAAAGACCCCGAATAGCCATAGCAATACTGAGAGAGAAGAATAAAGTAGCAGGGATCTCACTCACCAACTTCAAGCTCTACTATAAAGCCTTAGTAATCAAGGCTATATGGTAATGGCACAAGAACAGAGCCACACACCAGTGGAACAGACTAGACACTCCAGACATTAAGCCAAACATATGTGGTCAATTAATATATGATAAAGGAGCCATGGACTTTCAATGGCGAAATGACAGTCTCTTCAACAGATTGTGCTGGCAAATCTGGAAAGCTACATGAAGGAGAATGAAACTGGACCGTGGTCTAACCCCATATACAAAAGAAAATCCAAAATGTATCAATTACCTGTAGGTAAGTCATGAAACCATTAAACTCTTGGAAGAAAACACAGGCAGAAACCTCTTAGACATAGACATGAGTGACCTCTTCTTGAACATATCTCCCGGCTAAGGATAACAACAGCAAAATTGAACAAGTGGGAATATATTAAGGTGAAATCTTCTGTAGAGCAGTAGACACCATCAATACAACAGAAAGGAGCCCTACAGGATGGGAAAATATATTTGTAAATGACACATCCGATAAAGGCTTGACGCCCAAAATATATAAAGAGCTCACATGCCTCAACAAACAAAAAACAAATAATCCAATAAAAAAAATGGGCAGAGGGACTGAAGAGACAGATCTCCAAATAACAAATACAGATGGCCAACAGACACATGAAAAGATGCACCACATCTTTATTATCAGAGAATTGCAAATTAAAACTGCAATGAGTTAACACCTCACACCACTAAGGATGGCTATCATTCAAAAGACAAACAACAACAAATGTTGTTGCGACTGTGGAGAAAGGGGAACCCTCTTACACTGCTGGTGGGAATGTAAATTAGTTCAACCATTGTGGAAAGGAGTATGGAGGTTCCTGATAATGCTCAGAAAAGTTTTACCTTTGGACCCAGGAATTCCATTCCAAGAAATATACACTAAGAACGCAGCAATCAATTTTGAAAAGACAAATGCACCCCGATGTTTATTGCAGCACTATTTACTATAGCAAAGAACTGGAGGCAACCTAAATGTCCATTGGTAGATGAATGGATAAAGAAGATGTGGTACATATAATAAATGGAATATTACTCAGCCATAAGATGAGGGCAAATCCTACCATTGGCAGCAACATGGATGGAGCTGGAGGGTATTATGCTCAGTGAAATAAGCCAAGCAGAGAAAGAGAAACACCAAATGATTTCACTGATCTGTGGAATGTAAGAACGAAAGAAAAACTGAACGAACAAAACAGTAGCGGATTCACAGAACCCAAGAATGGAGTAAAAGGTACCGAAGGGAAAGAGAGTTTGGAGGATGTGTGGTTAGGGAGGGATAAGGGGGGAAGTAGAAAGAGGGTGTTAAGATTAGAATGCTAATGGGTGTGGGTGGGAGAACGTGGAGGGCTGGACAACACAGAGAAGACAAGTAGTGATTCTACAAGATTTTGCTCTGCTAATGGACAGTGACTGGAAAGGGTTTAACAATGGGGACCAGGTATAGGGGAGAGTCTAGAAAACAAAATTATCTTCATGTAAGTTTAGATTAATGTTAACGAGAAAAAATAAGAAAATAAAGAAAGAAAAGGGGGATAACTCCCTGATAGAATAAAATTAACTGTAAATCAACGATTAATTCACACCTAACATATCCTTAATTGTGATCAGTTAAAGATTTGCAGATACAGTTTTCTGAAAATATTCCTCTCTATTGAGAAAAAAGCAGTTCCTGTGTGTTGACCTCCAATGAGTTCTACACAATGGTACAAATGGCATGTAAAAGTGTGGGAATAAACGTCTCTTTGTGCTTATGTAGCGGATCAAATCCTAATTGGGCTAACCACAAAATGAACTAAGATACGATATGAAGAAGTACTTCCAACATCAGCACTCACTGGAAGAGTCATTGCAGAAGATGATCATCAAAAACCTCAACAAAGATCCAGGCACTGCTACAGTTGGAGCTGCATTCGTCTCACCAGTTCCTATACTTGCCATGTGAATGGAGAAGGAAATATATAAGCTGGCCTGTGCATACAGTAAAACAACAAATTTGACTGTGGCTATAATGTTGGAACTCAACCAAGAATTAGGAGAAGTGCAAGTTATAGCGCTCCAAAATCTTACAACTACAGACTATCTACTGTTAAAAGAGCATATGAGACGTGAACTGTTCACAGGAATCGGTTGTTTTAATTGTCTGACTTCTCTCAGACAGTTCAAGTTCAGTTGGACAATATCCATCATATCATAGATAAATTTTCACAAATGCCTAGGAAGCCTAACTGGTTTTCTTGGTTTCACTGGAGATGGCTGGTAATTAGAGGTCTGCTTTGGTTATGTAAGTGTATTCTTTCTATGTTAATGTGTGTGTGCAATTTAATTAGTAGTTTAAAACCTATACATGCTTAAGTTACTCTACAAGAAGATATTTCAAAGAAATAAATAATCTTCCCATGTTTTCGTCTGTCTGCTACATCTATACCTTTTCTTCTATCTTGCTAATTACAGCCCTTAAATAGAAGTCGTGCCTCATATCGAATTTACCACGTAAGATAATTCTTCCAAGGGGTAAAGACACTTCAGGAATAATGCTGGGCACAGAAACCAAATGGCATAAATCTGCAAAGAGGTAAAAAGCTAACCTTTAAAAACAATATTGCTTCTATCTCACTTATCAAACTTAAAATTCCCTGTATGGTCCCGGAAGATGACTGGTTAGCCAGAGATGGGAAGATTCTTCACGGAGGAACAACATAAGATAGGCACAGTCGCAGGGCGGCCAACAGGTGAGAAATTGTGAATCTACAGAGGTGATGCTTAAAACCTCAATGCCCTTGTTTTGAGAGAAATCTGAATCCGTGGATGTTTTATTGCCCTTGTCTAGCCTGGACTAACACTTAGTCTACAGGCACAAACCTGATAATCCATATGTGCTCTCTTACAACACTAAACTATGTTTTCTAGCTTTATCTTGCATCTACCTACCACTTCAAATTTATATTAAAAATATTAATAACAATTATAATCATAATAACAGAGAAAAGTGGGATAAACATATAAATCAGGTATAAAGCTCAAAAAATTTAAAAAAGAAAGAAAGAAAAAAGAAAATAAAAGATAAAGAAAGACATTACATAATGATGAAGGGCTCAGTTCAACAAGACGATATAACCATAATGAGTATATATGAATACAACACAGGAGCACCAGCACATGTGAAACAAATACTAACAGAATTAAAGGAGGAAATAGAATGCAATGCATTACCCTTTGGGAGACTTCAACCCACGAGTCACACCAAAGGACAGATCCTAGAGACACAAAGTAAGTAAGGACACAGAAGCACCTAACAAAACACTAGAAGAGATGACCCTAATAGTTATCTACACAACACTACATCCAAAATCAACAGGAAACACATTCTTCTCACGTGCACACGAAACATTCTCCAGAAGAGACCATATAGTAGGCAACAAAAAGAGCCTCAGTAAATCCAAAAGATTGAAAACCTATTAACCAACTTTTCTGACCACAAATACATCAAACAACAAATAAACTGTACAAATAAAGCAAAAAGGCTAACAAACACTTGGAGGCTTAGCAACATGCTCCTAAATTATTAATTACTCAAAGAACAAACTAAAATGGAGATTTCGCTGTGTATGGAAACAAATGACAACAACACAAAGCCAAAAGTACTGTGGGAACGGCAAAAGCAGTCTTAAGAGGAAAATATATAGCAATCCAGTCACATCAGAAGAATGAAGAACAATCCCAAATGAATGGTCTAATATCACAATTATCGAAATTGGTAAAAGGAGAACAAATGAGGACAAAGGTCAGCAGAACGTTGGAAAAAATGAAGATCAGAGAAGAAATAAATTAAGTTGAGAAGAAAACATTAGCAAAAATCAATGAATGCAAGAGCTGGTTCTTCGGGAAATTAACAATACAGATAAGCCTCTTGCCAGACTTATTAAGAGGAAAGGAGAGTTAACACACTTCTACAGAATCAGAAATAAAAATGGAATACCACGTCGGACACCACAGAAATACTAAGAATTATTAGAGAGTAATAAGAAAACCTATACGCTTATAAGCTGGGAAACCAAGGAGAAATGGACAACTTCCTAGGAAAATAAAACCTTCCATGGCTGACCCAGAAAAAAAAAGAAAATCTTAACAGACCAATTATCAGCAACGGAATTGTATCAGTAAGCAAAAAACTACCAAAGAACAAATCCCAGGAAGAGATGGATTTACCTCAGAAATTTATCAGACATACAGATCAGACATAATACGCACACTCTTTAAAGTTTTCCAAACAAGAGTAGAGGAGGGATTACTCCGAATCTCAGTCTATGAAACCAGTATCACTCCAATAGAAAAACCAGGTGAAAAAAGTACCAAAGTAAAAAACCCTACAGACCATTATCCCTGATGAGCGTATATGAAAAATGCAAAACAAAATATTAGCAAACCGAATTCAAAAATACCTCCAAAGGATCATAACCCATGACCAAGTGGGCTTCATTCCAGGGATGCAAAGATGGTACGACATTTGATAATCCATCAACATCATCCAGCACATCAACATAAAGACAGACAAAACCACATATTCATCTCCATAGATGCTGAAAAAGCATTCGATAAAGTTCTACAACCATTCATGATAAACACTCTCCACAAAATGTGTATAAAGGGCAAGAACCTCAACATAATAAAGGCCATATATGATAAACCCACAGGCAACATCATAGTGAACAACGAGAAGCTGAAAGCTTTTCCTCTGCGATTGGGTACAAGACGGGGAAGCCCACTCTCCACACTGTTATTCAACACACTACTGCAGGTCCTAGCCACAGCAAATAGACAAAACACAGAAACACAAGGAATCCATATAGGTAGACAAGAAGTAAAACTGTCTCTATGTGCAGATGACATGAAATTGTACATAAAAGTCACAAAAGACTCCCCACGAAAAGTACTAGAGCTCATATCGGGATACAGCAAAGTTGCGCGATAGAAAATTAAGACACAGAAATCTGTAGCTTTCCTGTACACGAACAATGAACCAATAGAAAGAGAAATCTGGAAAACAATTCCGTTCACCATTGCAGCAGAAAGTATAAAATTCCTAGGAATAAACCTAACCAAAGAAGTGATAGACATATACTCAGAAAACAACAACTAAACATAAGAGAAACTAAAGGGGACACTAACAAATGGAAACTCACCAATTCACGTGGCTAGGAAGAATTAATATCATGAAAATGGCCATCCTGCCCAAGGCAATATACAGATTTGATACGTTCCTATCAAATTACCAGCAACATTCTTCAGTGAACTGGAACAAATAATTGAAAAATTCATACGGAAACACCAAAGACCCCGAATAGCCATAGCAATACTGAGAGAGAAGGGTAAAGTAGTGGGTTCTCACTCACCGACTTCAAGCTCTACTATAAAGCCTTAGTAATCAAGGCAATATGGCACTGGCACAAGAACAGAGCCACACACCAGTGGAACAGACTAGACACTCCAGACATTAACCCAAATATATGTGTTCAATTAATATATGATAAAGGTGCCATGGACATACAATGGCGAAATGACCGTCTCTTCAACAGATTGTGCTGGCAAATCTGGAAAGCTACATGAAGGAGAATGAAACTGGACCGTGGTCTAAACCCATATACAAAAGTAAATCCAAAATGTATCAAAGACCTGTAGGGAAGTCATGAAACTATTAGACTCTTGGAGGAAAACACAGGCAGAAATCTCTTAGACATAGACATGAGTGACCCTATCTTGAACATATCTCCCGGCTAAGGAAAACAACAGCAAAAATGAACAAGTGGGAATATATTAAGGTGAAAAGCTTCAGTAGAACAGTAGACACAATCAATACAACAGAAAGGAGCCCTACAGGATGGGAAAATATATTTGTAAATGACACATCCGATAAAGGATTGCCGCCCAAAATATATAAAGAGCTCACATGCCTCAACAAACAAAAAACAAATAATCAAATAAAAAAAACTGGGCAGATTAAATGAAGAGACAGTTCTGCAAATAACAAATACAGATGGCCAACAGACACATGAAAAGATGCTCCACATCTTTATTATCAGAGAATTGCAAATTAAAACTTCAATGATTTAACAACTCACACCACTAAGGATGGCTATCATTCAAAAGACAAACAACACAAATGTTGTTGCGACTGTGGAGAAAGGGGAACCCTCTTACACTGCTGGTGGGAATGTAAATTAGTTCAACCATTGTGGAAAGGAGTATGGAGGTTCCTGAAAATGCTCAGAAAAGATTTACCCTTGGACCCAGGAATTCCATTCCAAGGAATATACATTAAGAACGCAGCAATCAATTTTGAAAAGACAAATGCACCCCGATGTATATTGCAGCACTATTTACTATAGCAAAGAAATGGAAGCAACCTAAATGTCCATTGGTAGATGAATGGATAAGGAAGATGTGGTACACATACAAAATGGAATATTACTCAACCATAAGATGAGGGCAAATCCTACCATTGGCAGCAACATGGATGGAGCTGGAGGGTATTATGCTCAGTGAAATAAGCCAAGCAGAGAAAGAGAAACACCAAATGATTTCACTGATCTGTGGAATGTAAGAACGAAAGAAAAACTGGACGAACAAAACAGTAGCGGATTCACAGAACCCAAGAATGGAGTAAAAGGTACCGAAGGGAAAGAGAGTTTGGAGGATGTGTGGTTAGGGAGGAATAAGGGGGGAAGTAGAAAGAGGGTGTTAAGATTAGAATGCTAATGGGTGTGGGGGGGAGAAAGTGGAGGGCTGTACAACACAGAGAAGACAAGTAGTGATTCTACAAGATTTTGCTCTGCTAATGGACAGTGACTGGAAAGGGTTTAACAATGGGGACCAGGTATAGGGGAGAGGCTAGAAAACAAAATTATCTTCATGTAAGTTTAGATTAATGTTAACGAGAAAAAATAAGAAAATAAAGAAAGAAAACGGGGATAACTCCCTGATAGAATAAAATTAAATGTAAATCAAGGATTAATTCATACCTAAAATAGCCTTAATTTTGATCAGTTAAAGATTTGCAGATGATCGGTGTGGAGGTACAGTTTTCTGAAAATATTCCTCTCTATTGAGAAAAAAGCAGTTCCTGTGTGTTGACCTCCAATGAGTTCTACACAATGGTACAAATGGCATGTAAAAGTGTGGGAATAAACGTCTCTTTGTGCTTATGTAGCAGATCAAAGCCTAATTGGGCTAACCACAAAATGAACTAAGATACGATATGAAGAAGTACTTCCAAAATCAGCACTCACTGGAAGAGTCATTGCAGAAGATGATCATCAAAAACCTCAACAAAGATCCAGGCACTGCTACAGTTGGAGCTGCATTCGTCTCACCAGTTCCTATACTTGCCATGTGAATGGAGAAGGAAATATCTAAGCTGGCCTGTGCATACAGTAAAACAACAAATTTGACTGTGGCTATAATGTTGGAACTCAACCAAGAATTAGGAGAAGTGCAAGTTATAGCGCTCCAAAATCTTACAACTACACACTATCTACTGTTAAAAGAGCATATGAGACGTGAACTGTTTACAGGAATCGGTTGTTTTAATTGACTGACTTCTCTCAGACAGTTCAAGTTCAGTTGGACAATATCCATCATATCATAGATAAATTTTCACAAATGCCTAGGAAGCCTAACTGGTTTTCTTGGTTTCACTGGAGATGGCTGGTAATTAGAGGTCTGCTTTGGTTATGTAAGTGTATTCTTTCTATGTTAATGTGTGTGTGCAATTTAATTAGTAGTTTAAAACCTATACATGCTTAAGTTACTCTACAAGAAGATATTTCAAAGAAATAAATAATCTTCCCATGTTTTCGTCTGTCTGCTACTTCTATGCCTTTTCTTCTTTCTTGCTAATTACAGCCCTTAAATAGAAGTCGTGCCTCATATCGAATTTACCACGTAAGATAATTCTTCCAAGGGGTAAAGATACTTCAGGAATAATGCTGGGCACAGAAACCAAATGGCATAAATCTGCAAAGAGGTAAAAAGCTATCCTTTAAAAACAATATTGCTTCTATCTCACTTATCAAACTTAAAATTCCCTGTATGGTCCCGGAGGATGACTGGTTAGCCAGAGATGGGAAGATTCTTCACGGAGGAACAACATAAGATAGGCACAGTCGCAGGGCGGCCATCAGGTGAGAAATTGGGAATCTACAGAGGTGAGGCTTAAAACCTCAATGAACTTGTTTTGAGAGAAATCTGCATCCGTGGATGTTTTATTGCCCTTGTCTAGCCTGGACTAACACTTAGTCTACAGGCACACACCTGATAATCCATATGTGCTCTCTTACAACACTAAACTATGTTTTCTAGCTTTATCTTGCATCTACCTACCACTTCACCTTTATATTAAAAATATTAATAACAATTATAATCATAATAACAGAGAAAAGTGGGATAAACATATAAATCAGGTATAAAGCTCAAAAAATTTAAAAAAGAAAGAAAGAAAAAAGAAAATAAAAGATAAAGAAAGACATTACATAATGATGAAGGGCTCAGTTCAACAAGACGATATAACCATAATGAGTATATATGAATACAACACAGGAGCACCAGCACATGTGAAACAAATACTAACAGAATTAAAGGAGGAAATAGAATGCAATGCATTACCCTTTGGGAGACTTCAACCCACGAGTCACACCAAAGGACAGATCCTAGAGACACAAAGTAAGTAAGGACACAGAAGCACCTAACAAAACACTAGAAGAGATGACCCTAATTGATATCTACACAACACTACATCCAAAATCAACAGGAAACACATTCTTCTCACGTGCACACGAAACATTCTCCAGAAGAGACCATATAGTAGGCAACAAAAAGAGCCTCAGTAAATCCAAAAGATTGAAAACCTATTAACCAACTTTTCTGACCACAAATACATCAAACAACAAATAAACTGTACAAAGAAAGCAAAAAGGCTAACAAACACTTGGAGGCTTAGCAACATGCTCCTAAATTATTAATTACTCAAAGAACAAACTAAAATGGAGATTTCGCTGTGTTTGGAAACAAATGACAACAACACAAAGCCAAAACTACTGTGGGAACGGCAAAAGCAGTCTTAAGAGGAAAATATATAGCAATCCAGTCACATCAGAAGAATGAAGAACAATCCCAAATGAATGGTCTAATATCACAATTATCGAAATTGGTAAAAGGAGAACAAAAGAGGACAAAGGTCAGCAGAACGTTGGAAAAAATGAAGATCAGAGAAGAAATAAATTAAGTTGAGAAGAAAACATTAGCAAAAATCAATGAAAGCAAGAGCTGGTTCTTCGGGAAATTAACAATACAGATAAGCCTCTTGCCAGACTTATTAAGAGGAAAGGAGAGTCAACACACATCTACAGTATCAGAAATAAAAATGGAATACCACGTCGGACACCACAGAAATACTAAGAATTATTAGAGAGTAATAAGAAAACCTATACGCTTATAAGCTGGGAAACCAAGGAGAAATGGACAACTTCCTAGGAAAATAAAACCTTCCATTCCTGACCCAGAAAAAAAAAGAAAATCTTAACAGACCAATTATCAGCAACGGAATTGTATCAGTAAGCAAAAAACTACCAAAGAACAAATCCCAGGGACAGATGGATTTACCTCAGAAATTTATCAGACATACAGATCAGACATAATACGAACACTCTTTAAAGTTTTCCAAACAAGAGTAGAGGAGGGATTACTCAGAATCTCAGTCTATGAAACCAGTATCACTCAAATAGAAAAACCAGGTGAAAACCGTACAAAAGTAAAAAACCCTACAGACCATTATCCCTGATGAGGGTAGATGAAAAATGCAAAACAAAATATTAGCAAACCGAATTCAAAAATACCTCCAAAGGATCATAACCCATGACCAAGTGGGCTTCATTCCAGGGATGCAAAGATGGTACGACATTTGATAATCCATCAACATCATCCAGCACATCAACATAAAGACAGACAAAAACACATGATCATCTCCATAGATGCTGAAAAAGCATTCGATAAAGTTCTACAACCATTCATGATAAACACTCTCCACAAAATGTGTATAAAGGGCAAGAACCTCAACATAATAAAGGCCATATATGATAAACCCACAGGCAACATCATAGTGAACAGCGAGAAGCTGAAAGCTTTTCCTCTGCGATTGGGTACAAGACGGGGATGCCCACTCTCCACACTGTTATTCAACACACTACTGGAGGTCCTAGCCACAGCAAATAGACAAAACACAGAAACTCAAGGAATCCATATAGGTAGACAAGAAGTAAAACTGTCTCTATGTGCAGATGACATGAAATTGTACATAAAAGTCACAAAAGACTCCCCACCAAAAGTACTAGAGCTCATATCGGGATACAGCAAAGTTGCGCGATAGAAAATTAAGACACAGAAATCTGTAGCTTTCCTGTACACGAACAATGAACCAATAGAAAGAGAAATCTGGAAAACAATTCCGTTCACCATTGCAGCAGAAAGTATAAAATTCCTAGGAATAAACCTAACCAAAGAAGTGATAGCCATATACTCAGAAAACAACAACTAAACATAAGAGAAACTAAAGGGGACACTAACAAATGGAAACTCACCCATTCACGTGGCTAGGAAGAATTACTATCATGAAAATGGCCATCCTGCCCAAGGCAATATACAGATTTGATTCGTTCCTATCAAATTACCAGCAACATTCTTCAGTGAACTGGAACAAATAATTGAAAAATTCATACGGAAACACCAAAGACCCCGAATAGCCATAGCAATACTGAGAGAGAAGAGTAAAGTAGTGGGTTCTCACTCACCGACTTCAAGCTCTACTATAAAGCCTTAGTAATCAAGGCAATATGGCACTGGCACAAGAACAGAGCCACACACCAGTGGAACAGACTAGACACTCCAGACATTAACCCAAATATATGTGTTCAATTAATATATGATAAAGGTGCCATGGACATACAATGGCGAAATGACCGTCTCTTCAACAGATTGTGCTGGCAAATCTGGAAAGCTACATGAAGGAGAATGAAACTGGACCGTGGTCTAAACCCATATACAAAAGTAAATCCAAAATGTATCAAAGACCTGTAGGGAAGTCATGAAACCATTAGACTCTTGGAAGAAAACACAGGCAGAAACCTCTTAGACATAGACATGAGTGACCTTATCTTGAACATATCTCCCGGCTAAGGAAAACAACAGCAAAAATGAACAAGTGGGAATATATTAAGGTGAAAAGCTTCTGTAGAGCAGTAGACACCATCAATACAACAGAAAGGAGCCCTACAGGATGGGAAAATATATTTGTAAATGACACATCCGATAAAGGATTGCCGCCCAAAATATATAAAGAGCTCACATGCCTCTACAAACAAAAAACAAATAATCAAATTAAAAAAAACTGGGCAGAGGAACTGAAGAGACAGTTCTGCAAATAACAAATACAGATGGCCAACAGACATATGAAAAGATGCTCCACATCTTTATTATCAGAGAATTGCAAATTAAAACTGCAATGATTTAACACCTCACACAACTAAGGATGGCTATCATTCAAAAGACAAACAACACAAATGTTGTTGCGACTGTGGAGAAAGGGGAACCCTCTTACACTGCTGGTGGGAATGTAAATTAGTTCAACCATTGTGGAAAGGAGTATGGAGGTTCCTGAAAATGCTCAGAAAAGATTTACCCTTTGACCCAGGAATTCCATTCCAAGGAATATACACTAAGAACGCAGCAATCAATTTTGAAAAGACAAATGCACCCCGATGTATATTGCAGCACTATTTACTATAGCAAAGAAATGGAAGCAACCTAAATGTCCATTGGTAGATGAATGGATAAGGAAGATGTGGTACACATACAAAATGGAATATTACTCAACCATAAGATGAGGGCAAATCCTACCATTGGCAGCAACATGGATGGAGCTGGAGGGTATTATGCTCAGTGAAATAAGCCAAGCAGAGAAAGAGAAACACCAAATGATTTCACTGATCTGTGGAATGTAAGAACGAAAGAAAAACGGAACGAACAAAACAGTAGCGGATTCACAGAACCCAAGAATGGAGTAAAAGTTACCGAAGGGAAAGAGAGTTTGGAGGATGTGTGGTTAGGGAGGGATAAGAGGGGAAGTAGAAAGAGGGTGTTAAGATTAGAATGCTAATGGGTGTGGATGGGAGAACGTGGAGGGCTGTACAACACAGAGAAGACAAGTAGTGATTCTACAAGATTTTGCTCTGCTAATGGACAGTGACTGGAAAGGGTTTAACAATGGGGACCAGGTATAGGGGAGAGGCTAGAAAACAAAATTATCTTCATGTAAGTTTAGATTAATGTTAACGAGAAAAAATAAGAAAATAAAGAAAGAAAAGGGGGATAACTCCCTGATAGAATAAAATTAACTGTAAATCAACGATTAATTCACGCCTAACATATCCTTAATTGTGATCAGTTAAAGATTTGCAGATACAGTTTTCTGAAAATATTCCTCTCTATTGAGAAAAAAGCAGTTCCTGTGTGTTGACCTCCAATGAGTTCTACACAATGGTACAAATTGCATGTAAAAGTGTGGGAATAAACGTCTCTTTGTGCTTATGTAGCGGATCAAAGCCTAATTGGGCTAACCACAAAATGAACTAAGATACGATATGAAGAAGTACTTCCAAAATCAGCACTCACTGGAAGAGTCATTGCAGAAGATGATCATCAAAAACCTCAACAAAGATCCAGGCACTGCTACAGTTGGAGCTGCATTCGTCTCACCAGTTCCTATACTTGCCATGTGAATGGAGAAGGAAATATCTAAGCTGGCCTGTGCATACAGTAAAACAACAAATTTGACTGTGGCTATAATGTTGGAACTCAACCAAGAATTAGGAGAAGTGCAAGTTATAGCGCTCCAAAATCTTACAACTACACACTATCTACTGTTAAAAGAGCATATGAGACGTGAACTGTTTACAGGAATCGGTTGTTTTAATTGACTGACTTCTCTCAGACAGTTCAAGTTCAGTTGGACAATATCCATCATATCATAGATAAATTTTCACAAATGCCTAGGAAGCCTAACTGGTTTTCTTGGTTTCACTGGAGATGGCTGGTAATTAGAGGTCTGCTTTGGTTATGTAAGTGTATTCTTTCTATGTTAATGTGTGTGTGCAATTTAATTAGTAGTTTAAAACCTATACATGCTTAAGTTACTCTACAAGAAGATATTTCAAAGAAATAAATAATCTTCCCATGTTTTCGTCTGTCTGCTACTTCTATGCCTTTTCTTCTTTCTTGCTAATTACAGCCCTTAAATAGAAGTCGTGCCTCATATCGAATTTACCACGTAAGATAATTCTTCCAAGGGGTAAAGATACTTCAGGAATAATGCTGGGCACAGAAACCAAATGGCATAAATCTGCAAAGAGGTAAAAAGCTATCCTTTAAAAACAATATTGCTTCTATCTCACTTATCAAACTTAAAATTCCCTGTATGGTCCCGGAGGATGACTGGTTAGCCAGAGATGGGAAGATTCTTCACGGAGGAACAACATAAGATAGGCACAGTCGCAGGGCGGCCATCAGGTGAGAAATTGGGAATCTACAGAGGTGAGGCTTAAAACCTCAATGAACTTGTTTTGAGAGAAATCTGCATCCGTGGATGTTTTATTGCCCTTGTCTAGCCTGGACTAACACTTAGTCTACAGGCACACACCTGATAATCCATATGTGCTCTCTTACAACACTAAACTATGTTTTCTAGCTTTATCTTGCATCTACCTACCACTTCACCTTTATATTAAAAATATTAATAACAATTATAATCATAATAACAGAGAAAAGTGGGATAAACATATAAATCAGGTATAAAGCTCAAAAAATTTAAAAAAGAAAGAAAGAAAAAAGAAAATAAAAGATAAAGAAAGACATTACATAATGATGAAGGGCTCAGTTCAACAAGACGATATAACCATAATGAGTATATATGAATACAACACAGGAGCACCAGCACATGTGAAACAAATACTAACAGAATTAAAGGAGGAAATAGAATGCAATGCATTACCCTTTGGGAGACTTCAACCCACGAGTCACACCAAAGGACAGATCCTAGAGACACAAAGTAAGTAAGGACACAGAAGCACCTAACAAAACACTAGAAGAGATGACCCTAATAGATATCTACACAACACTACATCCAAAATCAACAGGAAACACATTCTTCTCACGTGCACACGAAACATTCTCCAGAAGAGACCATATAGTAGGCAACAAAAAGAGCCTCAGTAAATCCAAAAGATTGAAAACCTATTAACCAACTTTTCTGACCACAAATACATCAAACAACAAATAAACTGTACAAAGAAAGCAAAAAGGCTAACAAACACTTGGAGGCTTAGCAACATGCTCCTAAATTATTAATTACTCAAAGAACAAACTAAAATGGAGATTTCGCTGTGTTTGGAAACAAATGACAACAACACAAAGCCAAAACTACTGTGGGAACGGCAAAAGCAGTCTTAAGAGGAAAATATATAGCAATCCAGTCACATCAGAAGAATGAAGAACAATCCCAAATGAATGGTCTAATATCACAATTATCGAAATTGGTAAAAGGAGAACAAATGAGGACAAAGGTCAGCAGAACGTTGGAAAAAATGAAGATCAGAGAAGAAATAAATTAAGTTGAGAAGAAAACATTAGTAAAAATCAATGAAAGCAAGAGCTGGTTCTTCGGGAAATTAACAATACAGATAAGCCTCTTGCCAGACTTATTAAGAGGAAAGGAGAGTCAACACACATCTACAGAATCAGAAATAAAAATGGAATACCACGTCGGACACCACAGAAATACTAAGAATTATTAGAGAGTAATAAGAAAACCTATACGCTTATAAGCTGGGAAACCAAGGAGAAATGGACAACTTCCTAGGAAAATAAAACCTTCCATGGCTGACCCAGAAAAAAAAAGAAAATCTTAACAGACCAATTATCAGCAACGGAATTGTATCAGTAAGCGAAAAACTACCAAAGAACAAATCCCAGGGACAGATGGATTTACCTCAGAAATTTATCAGACATACAGATCAGACATAATACGAACACTCTTTAAAGTTTTCCAAACAAGAGTAGAGGAGGGATTACTCAGAATCTCAGTCTATGAAACCAGTATCACTCAAATAGAAAAACCAGGTGAAAACCGTACAAAAGTAAAAAACCCTACAGACCATTATCCCTGATGAGGGTAGATGAAAAATGCAAAACAAAATATTAGCAAACCGAATTCAAAAATACCTCCAAAGGATCATAACCCATGACCAAGTGGGCTTCATTCCAGGGATGCAAAGATGGTACGACATTTGATAATCCATCAACATCATCCAGCACATCAACATAAAGACAGACAAAAACACATGATCATCTCCATAGATGCTGAAAAAGCATTCGATAAAGTTCTACAACCATTCATGATAAACACTCTCCACAAAATGTGTATAAAGGGCAAGAACCTCAACATAATAAAGGCCATATATGATAAACCCACAGGCAACATCATAGTGAACAGCGAGAAGCTGAAAGCTTTTCCTCTGCGATTGGGTACAAGACGGGGATGCCCACTCTCCACACTGTTATTCAACACACTACTGGAGGTCCTAGCCACAGCAAATAGACAAAACACAGAAACTCAAGGAATCCATATAGGTAGACAAGAAGTAAAACTGTCTCTATGTGCAGATGACATGAAATTGTACATAAAAGTCACAAAAGACTCCCCACCAAAAGTACTAGAGCTCATATCGGGATACAGCAAAGTTGCGCGATAGAAAATTAAGACACAGAAATCTGTAGCTTTCCTGTACACGAACAATGAACCAATAGAAAGAGAAATCTGGAAAACAATTCCGTTCACCATTGCAGCAGAAAGTATAAAATTCCTAGGAATAAACCTAACCAAAGAAGTGATAGCCATATACTCAGAAAACAACAACTAAACATAAGAGAAACTAAAGGGGACACTAACAAATGGAAACTCACCCATTCACGTGGCTAGGAAGAATTACTATCATGAAAATGGCCATCCTGCCCAAGGCAATATACAGATTTGATTCGTTCCTATCAAATTACCAGCAACATTCTTCAGTGAACTGGAACAAATAATTGAAAAATTCATACGGAAACACCAAAGACCCCGAATAGCCATAGCAATACTGAGAGAGAAGAGTAAAGTAGTGGGTTCTCACTCACCGACTTCAAGCTCTACTATAAAGCCTTAGTAATCAAGGCAATATGGCACTGGCACAAGAACAGAGCCACACACCAGTGGAACAGACTAGACACTCCAGACATTAACCCAAATATATGTGTTCAATTAATATATGATAAAGGTGCCATGGACATACAATGGCGAAATGACCGTCTCTTCAACAGATTGTGCTGGCAAATCTGGAAAGCTACATGAAGGAGAATGAAACTGGAACGTGGTCTAACCCCATATACAAAAGTAAATCCAAAATGTATCAAAGACCTGTAGGGAAGTCATGAAACCATTAAACCCTTGGAAGAAAACACAGGCAGAAACCTCTTAGAAATAGACATGAGTGACCTCTTCTTGAACATATCTCTCGGCTAAGGAAAACAACAGCAAAAATGAACAAGTGGGAATGTATTAAGGTGAAAAGCTTCTGTAGAGCAGTGTACACCATCAATAAAACAGAAAGGAGCCCTACAGGATGGGAAAATATATTTGTAAATGACACATCCGATAAAGGATTGCCGCCCAAAATATATAAAGAGCTCACATGCCTCTACAAACAAAAAACAAATAATCAAATTAAAAAAAACTGGGCAGAGGAACTGAAGAGACAGTTCTGCAAATAACAAATACAGATGGCCAACAGACACTTGAAAAGATGCTCCACATCTTTATTATCAGAGAATTGCAAATTAAAACTGCAATGATTTAACACCTCACACAACTAAGGATGGCTATCATTCAAAAGACAAACAACACAAATGTTGTTGCGACTGTGGAGAAAGGGGAACCCTCTTACACTGCTGGTGGGAATGTAAATTAGTTCAACCATTGTGGAAAGGAGTATGGAGGTTCCTGAAAATGCTCAGAAAAGATTTACCCTTTGACCCAGGAATTCCATTCCAAGGAATATACACTAAGAACGCAGCAATCAATTTTGAAAAGACAAATGCACCCCGATGTATATTGCAGCACTATTTACTATAGCAAAGAAATGGAAGCAACCTAAATGTCCATTGGTAGATGAATGGATAAGGAAGATGTGGTACACATACAAAATGGAATATTACTCAACCATAAGATGAGGGCAAATCCTACCATTGGCAGCAACATGGATGGAGCTGGAGGGTATTATGCTCAGTGAAATAAGCCAAGCAGAGAAAGAGAAACACCAAATGATTTCACTGATCTGTGGAATGTAAGAACGAAAGAAAAACGGAACGAACAAAACAGTAGCGGATTCACAGAACCCAAGAATGGAGTAAAAGTTACCGAAGGGAAAGAGAGTTTGGAGGATGTGTGGTTAGGGAGGGATAAGAGGGGAAGTAGAAAGAGGGTGTTAAGATTAGAATGCTAATGGGTGTGGATGGGAGAACGTGGAGGGCTGTACAACACAGAGAAGACAAGTAGTGATTCTACAAGATTTTGCTCTGCTAATGGACAGTGACTGGAAAGGGTTTAACAATGGGGACCAGGTATAGGGGAGAGGCTAGAAAACAAAATTATCTTCATGTAAGTTTAGATTAATGTTAACGAGAAAAAATAAGAAAATAAAGAAAGAAAAGGGGGATAACTCCCTGATAGAATAAAATTAACTGTAAATCAACGATTAATTCACGCCTAACATATCCTTAATTGTGATCAGTTAAAGATTTGCAGATACAGTTTTCTGAAAATATTCCTCTCTATTGAGAAAAAAGCAGTTCCTGTGTGTTGACCTCCAATGAGTTCTACACAATGGTACAAATTGCATGTAAAAGTGTGGGAATAAACGTCTCTTTGTGCTTATGTAGCGGATCAAAGCCTAATTGGGCTAACCACAAAATGAACTAAGATACGATATGAAGAAGTACTTCCAAAATCAGCACTCACTGGAAGAGTCATTGCAGAAGATGATCATCAAAAACCTCAACAAAGATCCAGGCACTGCTACAGTTGGAGCTGCATTCGTCTCACCAGTTCCTATACTTGCCATGTGAATGGAGAAGGAAATATCTAAGCTGGCCTGTGCATACAGTAAAACAACAAATTTGACTGTGGCTATAATGTTGGAACTCAACCAAGAATTAGGAGAAGTGCAAGTTATAGCGCTAAAAAATCTTACAACTACACACTATCTACTGTTAAAAGAGCATATGAGACGTGAACTGTTTACAGGAATCGGTTGTTTTAATTGACTGACTTCTCTCAGACAGTACAAGTTCAGTTGGACAATATCCATCATATCATAGATAAATTTTCACAAATGCCTAGGAAGCCTAACTGGTTTTCTTGGTTTCACTGGAGATGGCTGGTAATTAGAGGTCTGCTTTGGTTATGTAAGTGTATTCTTTCTATGTTAATGTGTGTGTGCAATTTAATTAGTAGTTTAAAACCTATACATGCTTAAGTTACTCTACAAGAAGATATTTCAAAGAAATAAATAATCTTCCCATGTTTTCGTCTGTCTGCTACTTCTATGCCTTTTCTTCTTTCTTGCTAATTACAGCCCTTAAATAGAAGTCGTGCCTCATATCGAATTTACTACGTAAGATAATTCTTCCAAGGGGTAAAGATACTTCAGGAATAATGCTGGGCACAGAAACCAAATGGCATAAATCTGCAAAGAGGTAAAAAGCTATCCTTTAAAAACAATATTGCTTCTATCTCACTTATCAAACTTAAAATTCCCTGTATGGTCCCGGAGGATGACTGGTTAGCCAGAGATGGGAAGATTCTTCACGGAGGAACAACATAAGATAGGCACAGTCGCAGGGCGGCCATCAGGTGAGAAATTGGGAATCTACAGAGGTGAGGCTTAAAACCTCAATGAACTTGTTTTGAGAGAAATCTGCATCCGTGGATGTTTTATTGCCCTTGTCTAGCCTGGACTAACACTTAGTCTACAGGCACACACCTGATAATCCATATGTGCTCTCTTACAACACTAAACTATGTTTTCTAGCTTTATCTTGCATCTACCTACCACTTCACCTTTATATTAAAAATATTAATAACAATTATAATCATAATAACAGAGAAAAGTGGGATAAACATATAAATCAGGTATAAAGCTCAAAAAATTTAAAAAAGAAAGAAAGAAAAAAGAAAATAAAAGATAAAGAAAGACATTACATAATGATGAAGGGCTCAGTTCAACAAGACGATATAACCATAATGAGTATATATGAATACAACACAGGAGCACCAGCACATGTGAAACAAATACTAACAGAATTAAAGGAGGAAATAGAATGCAATGCATTACCCTTTGGGAGACTTCAACCCACGAGTCACACCAAAGGACAGATCCTAGAGACACAAAGTAAGTAAGGACACAGAAGCACCTAACAAAACACTAGAAGAGATGACCCTAATAGATATCTACACAACACTACATCCAAAATCAACAGGAAACACATTCTTCTCACGTGCACACGAAACATTCTCCAGAAGAGACCATATAGTAGGCAACAAAAAGAGCCTCAGTAAATCCAAAAGATTGAAAACCTATTAACCAACTTTTCTGACCACAAATACATCAAACAACAAATAAACTGTACAAAGAAAGCAAAAAGGCTAACAAACACTTGGAGGCTTAGCAACATGCTCCTAAATTATTAATTACTCAAAGAACAAACTAAAATGGAGATTTCGCTGTGTTTGGAAACAAATGACAACAACACAAAGCCAAAACTACTGTGGGAACGGCAAAAGCAGTCTTAAGAGGAAAATATATAGCAATCCAGTCACATCAGAAGAATGAAGAACAATCCCAAATGAATGGTCTAATATCACAATTATCGAAATTGGTAAAAGGAGAACAAATGAGGACAAAGGTCAGCAGAACGTTGGAAAAAATGAAGATCAGAGAAGAAATAAATTAAGTTGAGAAGAAAACATTAGCAAAAATCAATGAAAGCAAGAGCTGGTTCTTCGGGAAATTAACAATACAGATAAGCCTCTTGCCAGACTTATTAAGAGGAAAGGAGAGTCAACACACATCTACAGAATCAGAAATAAAAATGGAATACCACGTCGGACACCACAGAAATACTAAGAATTATTAGAGAGTAATAAGAAAACCTATACGCTTATAAGCTGGGAAACCAAGGAGAAATGGACAACTTCCTAGGAAAATAAAACCTTCCATGGCTGACCCAGAAAAAAAAAGAAAATCTTAACAGACCAATTATCAGCAACGGAATTGTATCAGTAAGCGAAAAACTACCAAAGAACAAATCCCAGGGACAGATGGATTTACCTCAGAAATTTATCAGACATACAGATCAGACATAATACGAACACTCTTTAAAGTTTTCCAAACAAGAGTAGAGGAGGGATTACTCAGAATCTCAGTCTATGAAACCAGTATCACTCAAATAGAAAAACCAGGTGAAAACCGTACAAAAGTAAAAAACCCTACAGACCATTATCCCTGATGAGGGTAGATGAAAAATGCAAAACAAAATATTAGCAAACCGAATTCAAAAATACCTCCAAAGGATCATAACCCATGACCAAGTGGGCTTCATTCCAGGGATGCAAAGATGGTACGACATTTGATAATCCATCAACATCATCCAGCACATCAACATAAAGACAGACAAAAACACATGATCATCTCCATAGATGCTGAAAAAGCATTCGATAAAGTTCTACAACCATTCATGATAAACACTCTCCACAAAATGTGTATAAAGGGCAAGAACCTCAACATAATAAAGGCCATATATGATAAACCCACAGGCAACATCATAGTGAACAGCGAGAAGCTGAAAGCTTTTCCTCTGCGATTGGGTACAAGACGGGGATGCCCACTCTCCACACTGTTATTCAACACACTACTGGAGGTCCTAGCCACAGCAAATAGACAAAACACAGAAACTCAAGGAATCCATATAGGTAGACAAGAAGTAAAACTGTCTCTATGTGCAGATGACATGAAATTGTACATAAAAGTCACAAAAGACTCCCCACCAAAAGTACTAGAGCTCATATCGGGATACAGCAAAGTTGCGCGATAGAAAATTAAGACACAGAAATCTGTAGCTTTCCTGTACACGAACAATGAACCAATAGAAAGAGAAATCTGGAAAACAATTCCGTTCACCATTGCAGCAGAAAGTATAAAATTCCTAGGAATAAACCTAACCAAAGAAGTGATAGCCATATACTCAGAAAACAACAACTAAACATAAGAGAAACTAAAGGGGACACTAACAAATGGAAACTCACCCATTCACGTGGCTAGGAAGAATTACTATCATGAAAATGGCCATCCTGCCCAAGGCAATATACAGATTTGATTCGTTCCTATCAAATTACCAGCAACATTCTTCAGTGAACTGGAACAAATAATTGAAAAATTCATACGGAAACACCAAAGACCCCGAATAGCCATAGCAATACTGATAGAGAAGAGTAAAGTAGTGGGTTCTCACTCACCGACTTCAAGCTCTACTATAAAGCCTTAGTAATCAAGGCAATATGGCACTGGCACAAGAACAGAGCCACACACCAGTGGAACAGACTAGACACTCCAGACATTAACCCAAATATATGTGTTCAATTAATATATGATAAAGGTGCCATGGACATAGAATGGCGAAATGACCGTCTCTTCAACAGATTGTGCTGGCAAATCTGGAAAGCTACATGAAGGAGAATGAAACTGGACCGTGGTCTAAACCCATATACAAAAGTAAATCCAAAATGTATCAAAGACCTGTAGGGAAGTCATGAAACCACTAGACTCTTGGAAGAAAACACAGGCAGAAACCTCTTAGACATAGACATGAGTGACCTTATCTTGAACATATCTCCCGGCTAAGGAAAACAACAGCAAAAATGAACAAGTGGGAATATATTAAGGTGAAAAGCTTCTGTAGAGCAGTAGACACCACCAATACAACAGAAAGGAGCCCTACAGGATGGGAAAATATATTTGTAAATGACACATCCGATAAAGGATTGCCGCCCAAAATATATAAAGAGCTCACATGCCTCTACAAACAAAAAACAAATAATCAAATTAAAAAAAACTGGGCAGAGGAACTGAAGAGACAGTTCTGCAAATAACAAATACAGATGGCCAACAGACACATGAAAAGATGCTCCACATCTTTATTATCAGAGAATTGCAAATTAAAACTGCAATGATTTAACACCTCACACAACTAAGGATGGCTATCATTCAAAAGACAAACAACAACAAATGTTGTTGCGACTGTGGAGAAAGGGGAACCCTCTTACACTGCTGGTGGGAATGTAAATTAGTTCAACCTTTGTGGAAAGGAGTATGGAGGTTCCTGAAAATGCTCAGAAAAGATTTACCATTGGACCCAGGAATTCCATTCCAAGGAATATACACTAAGAACGCAGCAATCAATTTTGAAAAGACAAATGCACCCCGATGTTTACTGCAGCACTATTTACTATAGCAAGAACTGGAAGCAACCTAAATGTTCATTGGTAGAAGAATGGATAAAGAAGATGTGGTACATATACAAAATGGAATATTACTCAGCCATAAGATGAGGGCAAATCCTACCATTGGCAGCAACATGGATGGAGCTGGAGGGTATTATGCTCAGTGAAATAAGCCAAGCAGAGAAAGAGAAACACCAAATGATTTCACTGATCTGTGGAGTGTAAGAACGAAAGAAAAACTGAACGAACAAAACTGAAGCGGATTTACAGAAACCATGAATGGAGTAACAGGTACCAAAGGGAAAGAGAGTTTGGAGGATGGGTGGTTAGGGAGAGATAAGGGGGGAAGTAGAAGGAGGTTGTTAAGATTAGCATGCTAATGGGTGTGGGTGGGAGAAAGGGGAGGGCTGTACAACACAGAGAAGACAAGTAGTGATTCTACAACATTTTGCTCTGCTGATGGACAGTGACTGGAAAGGGGTTAACAGTGGGGACCATGTATAGGGGAGAGACTAGAAAACAAAATATTCTTCATGTAAGTTTAGATTAATGTTAACGAGAAAAGAAAAGAAAATAAAGATAGAAAAGGGGGATAACTCCCTGATAGAATAAAATTAACTGTATATCAAGGACTAATTCATGCCTAAAATATCCTTAATTGTGATCAGTTAAAGATTTGCAGATGATCGGTGTGGAGGTACAGTTTTCTGAAAATATTCCTCTCTATTGAGAAAAAAGCAGTTCCTGTGTGTTGACCTTCAATGATTTCTACACAATGGTATAAAGGGCATATAAAAGTGTGGGGAAAACGTCTCTTTGTGCTTATGTAGCGTATCAAATAATAAATTGGGCTAACCATAAAATGAACTAAGATACGATATGTAGAAGTACTTCCAACATCAGCACTCTCTGGAAGAGTCATTGCAGAAGATGATCATCAAAAACCTCAACAAAGATCCAGGCACTGCTACAGTAGGAGCTGCATTCGTCTCACCAGTTCCTATACTTGCCATGTGAATGGAGATGGAAATATCTAAGCTGGCCTGTTCATACAGTAAAACAACAAATTTGACTGGGTCTATACTGTTGGAACTCAACCAAGAATTAGGAGAAGTGCAAGTTATAGCGCTCCAAAATCTTACAACTACACACTATCTACTGTTAAAAGAGCATATGAGATGTGAACAGTTCAAAGGAATCGGTTGTTTTAATTTGTCTGATTTCTCTCAGACCGTTCAAGTTCAGTTGGACAATATCCATCATATCATAGATAAATTTGCACAAATGCCTAGGAAGCCTAACTGGTTTCCTTGGTTTCACTGGAGATGGCTGGTAATTATAGGTCTGCTTTGTTTATGTAAGTGTATTCCTTCTATGTTAATGTGTGTGTGCAATTTAATTAGTAGTTTAAAACCTATACATGCTTAAGTTACTCTACGAGAAGATATTTCAAAGAAATAAATAATCTTCCCATGTTTTCGTCCATCTGCTACTTCTATACCTTTTCTTCTTCCTTGCTCATTACAGCCCTTAAATAGAAGTCGTGCCTCATATCGAATTTACCACGTAAGATAATTCTTCCAAGTGGTAAAGATACTTCAGGAAAAATGCTGGGCTCAGAAACCAAATGGCATAAATCTGCAAAGAAGTAAAAAGCTAACCTTTAAAAACAATATTGCTTCTATCTCACTTATCAAACTTAAATTTCCCTGTATGGTCCCGGAAGATGACTGGTTTGCCAGAGATGGGAAGATTCTTCACGGAGGAACAACATAAGATAGGCACAGTCGCAGGGCGGCCATCAGGTGAGAAATTGGGAATCTACAGAGGTGAGGCTTAAAACCTCAATGCCCTTTTTTGAGAGAAAGCTGAATCCGTGGATGTTTTATTGCCCTTTTCTAGCCTGGACTAACACTTAGTCTACCGGCACACACCTGATGATCCATATGTGCTCTCTTACAAAACTAAACTATGTTCTCTAGCTTTATCTTGCATCTACCTACCACTTCACCTTTATATTAAGAAACATTAATAACAATTACAATCATAATAACAGAGAAAAGTGGGATAAACATACAAATCAGGTATAAAGCTCAAAAAATTTAAAAAAGAAAGAAAGAAAAAAGAAAATAAAAGATAAAGAAAGACATTACATAATGATGAAGGGCTCAGTTCAACAAGACGATATAACCATAATGAGTATATATGAATACAACACAGGAGCACCAGCATATGTGAAACAAATACTAACAGAATTAAAGGAGGAAATAGAATGCAATGCATACACTTTGGGAGACTTCAACCCACCACTCACTCCAAAGGACAGATCCTAGAGACAGAAAATAAGTAAGGACACAGAAGCACTGGACAAAACACTAGAACAGATGGCCCTAATAGATATCTATACAACTCTACATCAAAACTCAACAGGACACACATTCTTCTCAAGTGCACACGAAACATTCTCCAGAAGAGACCACATAGTAAGCAACAAAAAGAGCCTCAGTAAATTCCAAAAGACTGAAAACCTGTCAACCAACTTTTCAGACCACAAATGCATCAAACAACAAATAAATTGTACAAAGAAAGCAAAAAGGCTCACAAACACTTGGAGTCTTAGCAACATGCTCCTAAATAATTAATTACTCAAAGAACAAATTAAAATGGAGATTTAGCTGTATATGGAAACAAATGACAACAACACAAAGCCAAAACTACTGTGGGTACGGCAAAAGCAGTCTTAAGACGAAAATATATAGCAATCCAGTCACATGAGAAGAAGGAAGAACAATCCCAAATGAATGGTCTAATGTCACAATTATCGAAATTGGTAAAAGGAAAACAAATGAGGCCTAAGCTCAGCAGAAGGTTGGAAAAAATAAAGATCAGAAAAGAAATGAATTAAGTTGAGAAGAAAACATTAGCAAAAATCAATGAAAGCAAGAGCTGGTTCTTCGGGAAATTAACAATACAGATAAGCCTCTTGCCAGACTTATTAAGAGGAAAGGAGAGTCAACACACATCTACAGAATCAGAAATAAAAAAGGAAAACCACGACGGACACCACAGAAATACTAAGAATTATTAGAGAGTAATAAGAAAACCTACACGCTTATAAGCTGGGAAACCAAGGAGAAATGGACAACTTCCTAGGAAAATAAAACCTTCTATGGCTGACCCAGAAAAAAACAGAAAATCTTAACAGACCAATTACCAGCAATGGAATTGTATCAGTAAGCAAAAAACTACCAAAGAACAAATTCCAGGGACAGATGGATTTACCTCAGAATTTTATCAGACATACAGATCAGACATAATACGCACACTCTTTAAAGTTTTCCAAGAAAGGGAAGAGAAGGGATTACTCCGAATCTCAGTCTATGAAACCAGTATCACTCCAATAGAAAAACCAGGTGAAAACCGTACCAAAGTAAAAATCCCTACAGACCATTATCCCTGATGAGCGTAGATGAAAAATGCAAAACAAAATATTAGCAAACCGAATTCAAAAAAACATCCAAAGGATCATACCCCATGACCAAGTGGGCTTCATTCCAGGGATGCAAAGATTGTACGACATTTGATAATCCAACAACATCACCCAGCACATCAACATAAAGACAGACAAAACCACATGATCATCTCCATAGATGCTGAAAAAGCATTCGATAAAGTTCTACAACCATTCATGATAAACACTCTCCACAAAATGTGTATAAACGGCAAGAACCTCAACATAATAAAGGCCATATATGATAAACCCACAGGCAACATCATAGTGAACAGCGAGAAGCTGAAAGCTTTTCCTCTGCGATTGGGTACAAGACGGGGATGCCCACTCTCCACACTGTTATTCAACACACTACTGGAGGTCCTAGCCACAGCAAATAGACAAAACACAGAAACACAAGGAATCTATATAGGTAGACAAGAAGTTAAACTGTCTCTATGTGCAGATGACATGAAATTGTACATAAAAGTCACTAAAGACTCCCCACCAAAAGTACTAGAGCTCATATCGGGATACAGCAAAGTTGCGCGATAGAAAATTAAGACACAGAAATCTGCAGCTTTCCTGTACACGAACAATGAACCAATAGAAAGAGAAATCTGGAAAACAATTCCGTTCACCATTGCAGCAGAAAGTATAAAATTCCTAGGAATAAACCTAACCAAAGAAGTGATAGCCATATACTCAGAAAACAACAACTAAACATAAGAGAAACTAAAGGGGACACTAACAAATGGAAACTCACCCATTCACGTGGCTAGGAAGAATTAATATCATGAAAATGGCCATCCTGCCCAAGGCAATATACAGATTTGATGCTTTCCTATCAAATTACCAGCAAAATTCTTCAGTGAACTGGAACAAATAATTGAAAAATTCATACGGAAACACCAAAGACCCCGAATAGCCATAGCAATACTGAGAGAGAAGAGTAAAGTAGGGGGGATCTCACTCACCGACTTCAAGCTCTACTATAAAGCCTTAGTAATCAAGGCAATATGGTACTGGCACAAGAACAGAGCCACACACCAGTGGAACAGACAAGACACTCCAGACATTAACCCAAATATATGTGTTCAATTAATATATGATAAAGGTGCCATGGACATACAATGGCGAAATGACCGTCTCTTCAACAGATTGTGCTGGCAAATCTGGAAAGCTACATGAAGGAGAATGGAACTGGACCGTGGTCTAACCCCATATACAAAAGTAAATCCAAAATGTATCAAAGACCTGTAGGGATGTCATGAAACCATTAAACTCTTGGAAGAAAACACAGGCAGAAACCTCTTAGACATAGACATGAGTGACCTCTTCTTGAACATATCTCCCGGCTAAGGAAAACAACAGCAAAAATACAAGTGGGAATATATTAAGGTGAAAAGCTTCTGTAGAGCAGTAGACACCACCAATACAACAGAAAGGAGCCCTACAGGATGGGAAAATATATTTGTAAATGACACATCCGATAAAGGATTGCCGCCCAAAATATATAAAGAGCTCACATGCCTCTACAAACAAAAAACAAATAATCAAATTAAAAAAAACTGTGCAGAGGAACTGAAGAGACAGTTCTGCAAATAACAAATACAGATGGCCAACAGACACATGAAAAGATGCTCCACATCTTTATTATCAGAGAATTGCAAATTAAAACTGCAATGAGTTAACACCTCACACCACTAAGGATGGCTATCATTCAAAAGACAAACAACAACAAATGTTGTTGCGACTGTGGAGAAAGGGGAACCCTCTTACACTCCTGGTGGGAATGTAAATTAGTTCAAACTTTGTGGAAAGGAGTATGGAGGTTCCTGAAAATGCTCAGAAAAGATTTACCTTTTGACCCAGGAATTCCATTCCAAGGAATATACACTAAGAACGCAGCAATCAATTTTGAAACGACAAATGCACCCCGATGTTTACTGCAGCACTATTTACTATAGCAAAGAACTGGAAGCAACCTAAATGTCCATTGGTAGAAGAATGGATAAAGAAGATGTGGTACATATACAAAATGGAATATTACTCAGCCATAAGATGAGGGCAAATCCTACCATTGGCAGCAACATGGATGGAGCTGGAGGGTATTATGCTCAGTGAAATAAGCCAAGCAGAGAAAGAGAATCACCAAATGATTTCACTGATCTGTGGAGTGTAAGAACGAAAGAAAAACTGAACGAACAAAACTGAAGCGGATTTACAGAAACCATGAATGGAGTAACAGGTACCAAAGGGAAAGAGAGTTTGGAGGATGGGTGGTTAGGGAGAGATAAGGGGGGAAGTAGAAGGAGGTTGTTAAGATTAGCATGCTAATGGGTGTGGGTGGGAGAAAGGGGAGGGCTGTACAACACAGAGAAGACAAGTAGTGATTCTACAACATTTTGCTCTGCTGATGGACAGTGACTGGAAAGGGGTTAACAGTGGGGACCATGTATAGGGGAGAGACTAGAAAACAAAATATTCTTCATGTAAGTTTAGATAAATGTTAACGAGAAAAGAAAAGAAAATAAAGATAGAAAAGGGGGATAACTCCCTGATAGAATAAAATTAACTGTATATCAAGGACTAATTCATGCCTAAAATATCCTTAATTGTGATCAGTTAAAGATTTGCAGATGATCGGTGTGGAGGTACAGTTTTCTGAAAATATTCCTCTCTATTGAGAAAAAAGCAGTTCCTGTGTGTTGACCTTCAATGATTTCTACACAATGGTATAAAGGGCATATAAAAGTGTGGGGAAAACGTCTCTTTGTGCTTATGTAGCGTATCAAATAATAAATTGGGCTAACCATAAAATGAACTAAGATACGATATGTAGAAGTACTTCCAACATCAGCACTCTCTGGAAGAGTCATTGCAGAAGATGATCATCAAAAACCTCAACAAAGATCCAGGCACTGCTACAGTAGGAGCTGCATTCGTCTCACCAGTTCCTATACTTGCCATGTGAATGGAGATGGAAATATCTAAGCTGGCCTGTTCATACAGTAAAACAACAAATTTGACTGGGTCTATACTGTTGGAACTCAACCAAGAATTAGGAGAAGTGCAAGTTATAGCGCTCCAAAATCTTACAACTACACACTATCTACTGTTAAAAGAGCATATGAGATGTGAACAGTTCAAAGGAATCGGTTGTTTTAATTTGTCTGATTTCTCTCAGACCGTTCAAGTTCAGTTGGACAATATCCATCATATCATAGATAAATTTGCACAAATGCCTAGGAAGCCTAACTGGTTTCCTTGGTTTCACTGGAGATGGCTGGTAATTATAGGTCTGCTTTGTTTATGTAAGTGTATTCCTTCTATGTTAATGTGTGTGTGCAATTTAATTAGTAGTTTAAAACCTATACATGCTTAAGTTACTCTACGAGAAGATATTTCAAAGAAATAAATAATCTTCCCATGTTTTCGTCCATCTGCTACTTCTATACCTTTTCTTCTTCCTTGCTCATTACAGCCCTTAAATAGAAGTCGTGCCTCATATCGAATTTACCACGTAAGATAATTCTTCCAAGTGGTAAAGATACTTCAGGAAAAATGCTGGGCTCAGAAACCAAATGGCATAAATCTGCAAAGAAGTAAAAAGCTAACCTTTAAAAACAATATTGCTTCTATCTCACTTATCAAACTTAAATTTCCCTGTATGGTCCCGGAAGATGACTGGTTTGCCAGAGATGGGAAGATTCTTCACGGAGGAACAACATAAGATAGGCACAGTCGCAGGGCGGCCATCAGGTGAGAAATTGGGAATCTACAGAGGTGAGGCTTAAAACCTCAATGCCCTTTTTTGAGAGAAAGCTGAATCCGTGGATGTTTTATTGCCCTTTTCTAGCCTGGACTAACACTTAGTCTACCGGCACACACCTGATGATCCATATGTGCTCTCTTACAAAACTAAACTATGTTCTCTAGCTTTATCTTGCATCTACCTACCACTTCACCTTTATATTAAGAAACATTAATAACAATTACAATCATAATAACAGAGAAAAGTGGGATAAACATACAAATCAGGTATAAAGCTCAAAAAATTTAAAAAAGAAAGAAAGAAAAAAGAAAATAAAAGATAAAGAAAGACATTACATAATGATGAAGGGCTCAGTTCAACAAGACGATATAACCATAATGAGTATATATGAATACAACACAGGAGCACCAGCATATGTGAAACAAATACTAACAGAATTAAAGGAGGAAATAGAATGCAATGCATACACTTTGGGAGACTTCAACCCACCACTCACTCCAAAGGACAGATCCTAGAGACAGAAAATAAGTAAGGACACAGAAGCACTGGACAAAACACTAGAACAGATGGCCCTAATAGATATCTATACAACTCTACATCAAAACTCAACAGGACACACATTCTTCTCAAGTGCACACGAAACATTCTCCAGAAGAGACCACATAGTAAGCAACAAAAAGAGCCTCAGTAAATTCCAAAAGACTGAAAACCTGTCAACCAACTTTTCAGACCACAAATGCATCAAACAACAAATAAATTGTACAAAGAAAGCAAAAAGGCTCACAAACACTTGGAGTCTTAGCAACATGCTCCTAAATAATTAATTACTCAAAGAACAAATTAAAATGGAGATTTAGCTGTATATGGAAACAAATGACAACAACACAAAGCCAAAACTACTGTGGGTACGGCAAAAGCAGTCTTAAGACGAAAATATATAGCAATCCAGTCACATGAGAAGAAGGAAGAACAATCCCAAATGAATGGTCTAATGTCACAATTATCGAAATTGGTAAAAGGAAAACAAATGAGGCCTAAGCTCAGCAGAAGGTTGGAAAAAATAAAGATCAGAAAAGAAATGAATTAAGTTGAGAAGAAAACATTAGCAAAAATCAATGAAAGCAAGAGCTGGTTCTTCGGGAAATTAACAATACAGATAAGCCTCTTGCCAGACTTATTAAGAGGAAAGGAGAGTCAACACACATCTACAGAATCAGAAATAAAAAAGGAAAACCACGACGGACACCACAGAAATACTAAGAATTATTAGAGAGTAATAAGAAAACCTACACGCTTATAAGCTGGGAAACCAAGGAGAAATGGACAACTTCCTAGGAAAATAAAACCTTCTATGGCTGACCCAGAAAAAAACAGAAAATCTTAACAGACCAATTACCAGCAATGGAATTGTATCAGTAAGCAAAAAACTACCAAAGAACAAATTCCAGGGACAGATGGATTTACCTCAGAATTTTATCAGACATACAGATCAGACATAATACGCACACTCTTTAAAGTTTTCCAAGAAAGGGAAGAGAAGGGATTACTCCGAATCTCAGTCTATGAAACCAGTATCACTCCAATAGAAAAACCAGGTGAAAACCGTACCAAAGTAAAAATCCCTACAGACCATTATCCCTGATGAGCGTAGATGAAAAATGCAAAACAAAATATTAGCAAACCGAATTCAAAAAAACATCCAAAGGATCATACCCCATGACCAAGTGGGCTTCATTCCAGGGATGCAAAGATTGTACGACATTTGATAATCCAACAACATCACCCAGCACATCAACATAAAGACAGACAAAACCACATGATCATCTCCATAGATGCTGAAAAAGCATTCGATAAAGTTCTACAACCATTCATGATAAACACTCTCCACAAAATGTGTATAAAGGGCAAGAACCTCAACATAATAAAGGCCATATATGATAAACCCACAGGCAACATCATAGTGAACAGCGAGAAGCTGAAAGCTTTTCCTCTGCGATTGGGTACAAGACGGGGATGCCCACTCTCCACACTGTTATTCAACACACTACTGGAGGTCCTAGCCACAGCAAATAGACAAAACACAGAAACACAAGGAATCTATATAGGTAGACAAGAAGTTAAACTGTCTCTATGTGCAGATGACATGAAATTGTACATAAAAGTCACTAAAGACTCCCCACCAAAAGTACTAGAGCTCATATCGGGATACAGCAAAGTTGCGCGATAGAAAATTAAGACACAGAAATCTGCAGCTTTCCTGTACACGAACAATGAACCAATAGAAAGAGAAATCTGGAAAACAATTCCGTTCACCATTGCAGCAGAAAGTATAAAATTCCTAGGAATAAACCTAACCAAAGAAGTGATAGCCATATACTCAGAAAACAACAACTAAACATAAGAGAAACTAAAGGGGACACTAACAAATGGAAACTCACCCATTCACGTGGCTAGGAAGAATTAATATCATGAAAATGGCCATCCTGCCCAAGGCAATATACAGATTTGATGCTTTCCTATCAAATTACCAGCAAAATTCTTCAGTGAACTGGAACAAATAATTGAAAAATTCATACGGAAACACCAAAGACCCCGAATAGCCATAGCAATACTGAGAGAGAAGAGTAAAGTAGGGGGGATCTCACTCACCGACTTCAAGCTCTACTATAAAGCCTTAGTAATCAAGGCAATATGGTACTGGCACAAGAACAGAGCCACACACCAGTGGAACAGACAAGACACTCCAGACATTAACCCAAATATATGTGTTCAATTAATATATGATAAAGGTGCCATGGACATACAATGGCGAAATGACCGTCTCTTCAACAGATTGTGCTGGCAAATCTGGAAAGCTACATGAAGGAGAATGGAACTGGACCGTGGTCTAACCCCATATACAAAAGTAAATCCAAAATGTATCAAAGACCTGTAGGGATGTCATGAAACCATTAAACTCTTGGAAGAAAACACAGGCAGAAACCTCTTAGACATAGACATGAGTGACCTCTTCTTGAACATATCTCCCGGCTAAGGAAAACAACAGCAAAAATACAAGTGGGAATATATTAAGGTGAAAAGCTTCTGTAGAGCAGTAGACACCACCAATACAACAGAAAGGAGCCCTACAGGATGGGAAAATATATTTGTAAATGACACATCCGATAAAGGATTGCCGCCCAAAATATATAAAGAGCTCACATGCCTCTACAAACAAAAAACAAATAATCAAATTAAAAAAAACTGTGCAGAGGAACTGAAGAGACAGTTCTGCAAATAACAAATACAGATGGCCAACAGACACATGAAAAGATGCTCCACATCTTTATTATCAGAGAATTGCAAATTAAAACTGCAATGAGTTAACACCTCACACCACTAAGGATGGCTATCATTCAAAAGACAAACAACAACAAATGTTGTTGCGACTGTGGAGAAAGGGGAACCCTCTTACACTCCTGGTGGGAATGTAAATTAGTTCAAACTTTGTGGAAAGGAGTATGGAGGTTCCTGAAAATGCTCAGAAAAGATTTACCTTTTGACCCAGGAATTCCATTCCAAGGAATATACACTAAGAACGCAGCAATCAATTTTGAAACGACAAATGCACCCCGATGTTTACTGCAGCACTATTTACTATAGCAAAGAACTGGAAGCAACCTAAATGTCCATTGGTAGAAGAATGGATAAAGAAGATGTGGTACATATACAAAATGGAATATTACTCAGCCATAAGATGAGGGCAAATCCTACCATTGGCAGCAACATGGATGGAGCTGGAGGGTATTATGCTCAGTGAAATAAGCCAAGCAGAGAAAGAGAATCACCAAATGATTTCACTGATCTGTGGAGTGTAAGAACGAAAGAAAAACTGAACGAACAAAACTGAAGCGGATTTACAGAAACCATGAATGGAGTAACAGGTACCAAAGGGAAAGAGAGTTTGGAGGATGGGTGGTTAGGGAGAGATAAGGGGGGAAGTAGAAGGAGGTTGTTAAGATTAGCATGCTAATGGGTGTGGGTGGGAGAAAGGGGAGGGCTGTACAACACAGAGAAGACAAGTAGTGATTCTACAACATTTTGCTCTGCTGATGGACAGTGACTGGAAAGGGGTTAACAGTGGGGACCATGTATAGGGGAGAGACTAGAAAACAAAATATTCTTCATGTAAGTTTAGATAAATGTTAACGAGAAAAGAAAAGAAAATAAAGATAGAAAAGGGGGATAACTCCCTGATAGAATAAAATTAACTGTATATCAAGGACTAATTCATGCCTAAAATATCCTTAATTGGGATCAGTTAAAGATTTGCAGATGATCGGTGTGGAGGTACAGTTTTCTGAAAATATTCCTCTCTATTGAGAAAAAAGCAGTTCCTGTGTGTTGACCTTCAATGATTTCTACACAATGGTATAAAGGGCATATAAAAGTGTGGGGAAAACGTCTCTTTGTGCTTATGTAGCGTATCAAATAATAAATTGGGCTAACCATAAAAGGAACTAAGATACGATATGTAGAAGTACTTCCAACATCAGCACTCTCTGGAAGAGTCATTGCAGAAGATGATCATCAAAAACCTCAACAAAGATCCAGGCACTGCTACAGTAGGAGCTGCATTCGTCTCACCAGTTCCTATACTTGCCATGTGAATGGAGATGGAAATATCTAAGCTGGCCTGTTCATACAGTAAAACAACAAATTTGACTGGGTCTATACTGTTGGAACTCAACCAAGAATTAGGAGAAGTGCAAGTTATAGCGCTCCAAATTCTTACAACTACAGACTATCTACCATTAAAAGAGCATATGAGATGTGAACAGTTCACAGGAATCGGTTGTTTTAATTTGTCTGATTTCTCTCAGACCGTTCAAGTTCAGTTGGACAATATCCATCATATCATAGATAAATTTTCACAAATGCCTAGGAAGCCTAACTGGTTTCCTTGGTTTCACTGGAGATGGCTGGTAATTATAGGTCTGCTTTGGGTATGTAAATGTATTCCTTCTATGTTAATGTGTGTGTGCAATTTAATTAGTAGTTTAAAACCTATACATGCTTAAGTTACTCTACGAGAAGATATTTCAAAGAAATAAATAATCTTCCCATGTTTTCGTCCATCTGCTACTTCTATACCTTTTCTTCTTCCTTGCTCATTACAGCCCTTAAATAGAAGTCGTGCCTCATATCGAATTTACCACGTAAGATAATTCTTCCAAGTGGTAAAGATACTTCAGGAAAAATGCTGGGCTCAGAAACCAAATGGCATAAATCTTCAAAGAAGTAAAAAGCTAACCTTTAAAAACAATATTGCTTCTATCTCACTTATCAAACTTAAATTTCCCTGTATGGTCCCGGAAGATGACTGGTTTGCCAGAGATGGGAAGATTCTTCACGGAGGAACAACATAAGATAGGCACAGTCGCAGGGCGGCCATCAGGTGAGAAATTGGGAATCTACAGAGGTGAGGCTTAAAACCTCAATGCCCTTTTTTGAGAGAAAGCTGAATCCGTGGATGTTTTATTGCCCTTTTCTAGCCTGGACTAACACTTAGTCTACCGGCACACACCTGATGATCCATATGTGCTCTCTTACAAAACTAAACTATGTTCTCTAGCTTTATCTTGCATCTACCTACCACTTCACCTTTATATTAAGAAACATTAATAACAATTACAATCATAATAACAGAGAAAAGTGGGATAAACATACAAATCAGGTATAAAGCTCAAAAAATTTAAAAAAGAAAGAAAGAAAAAAGAAAATAAAAGATAAAGAAAGACATTACATAATGATGAAGGGCTCAGTTCAACAAGACGATATAACCATAATGAGTATATATGAATACAACACAGGAGCACCAGCATATGTGAAACAAATACTAACAGAATTAAAGGAGGAAATAGAATGCAATGCATACACTTTGGGAGACTTCAACCCACCACTCACTCCTAAGGACAGATCCTAGAGACAGAAAATAAGTAAGGACACAGAAGCACTGGACAAAACACTAGAACAGATGGCCCTAATAGATATCTATACAACTCTACATCCAAACTCAACAGGACACACATTCTTCTCAAGTGCACACGAAACATTCTCCAGAAGAGACCACATAGTAAGCAACAAAAAGAGCCTCAGTAAATTCCAAAAGACTGAAAACCTGTCAACCAACTTTTCAGACCACAAATGCATCAAACAACAAATAAATTGTACAAAGAAAGCAAAAAGGCTCACAAACACTTGGAGTCTTAGCAACATGCTCCTAAATAATTAATTACTCAAAGAACAAATTAAAATGGAGATTTAGCTGTATATGGAAACAAATGACAACAACACAAAGCCAAAACTACTGTGGGTACGGCAAAAGCAGTCTTAAGACGAAAATATATAGCAATCCAGTCACATGAGAAGAAGGAAGAACAATCCCAAATGAATGGTCTAATGTCACAATTATCGAAATTGGTAAAAGGAGAACAAATGAGGCCTAAGCTCAGCAGAAGGTTGGAAAAAATAAAGATCAGAGAAGAAATGAATTAAGTTGAGAAGAAAACATTAGCAAAAATCAATGAAAGCAAGAGCTGGTTCTTCGGGAAATTAACAATACAGATAAGCCTCTTGCCAGACTTATTAAGAGGAAAGGAGAGTCAACACACATCTACAGAATCAGAAATAAAAAAGGAAAACCACGACGGACACCACAGAAATACTAAGAATTATTAGAGAGTAATAAGAAAACCTACACGCTTATAAGCTGGGAAACCAAGGAGAAATGGACAACTTCCTAGGAAAATAAAACCTTCTATGGCTGACCCAGAAAAAAACAGAAAATCTTAACAGACCAATTACCAGCAACGGAATTGTATCAGTAAGCAAAAAACTACCAAAGAACAAATTCCAGGGACAGATGGATTTACCTCAGAATTTTATCAGACATACAGATCAGACATAATACGCACACTCTTTAAAGTTTTCCAAGAAAGGGAAGAGAAGGGATTACTCCGAATCTCAGTCTATGAAACCAGTATCACTCCAATAGAAAAAACAGGTGAAAACCGTACCAAAGTAAAAATCCCAACAGACCATTATCCCTGATGAGCGTAGATGAAAAATGAAAAACAAAATATTAGCAAACCGAATTCAAAAATACCTCCAAAGGATCATACATCATGACCAAGTGGGCTTCATTCCAGGGATGCAAAGATTGTACGACATTTGATAATCCAACAACATCACCCAGCACATCAACATAAAGACAGACAAAACCACATGATCATCTCCATAGATGCTGAAAAAGCATTCGATAAAGTTCTACAACCATTCATGATAAACACTCTCCACAAAATGTGTATAAACGGCAAGAACCTCAACATAATAAAGGCCATATATGATAAACCCACAGGCAACATCATAGTGAACAGCGAGAAGCTGAAAGCTTTTCCTCTGCGATTGGGTACAAGACGGGGATGCCCACTCTCCACACTCTTATTCAACACACTACTGGAGGTCCTAGCCACAGCAAATAGACAAAACACAGAAACACAAGGAATCTATATAGGTAGACAAGAAGTTAAACTGTCTCTATGTGCAGATGACATGAAATTGTACATAAAAGTCACTAAAGACTCCCCACCAAAAGTACTAGAGCTCATATCGGGATACAGCAAAGTTGCACGATAGAAAATTAAGACACAGAAATCTGCAGCTTTCCTGTACACGAACAATGAACCAATAGAAAGAGAAATCTGGAAAACAATTCCGTTCACCATTGCAGCAGAAAGTATAAAATTCCTAGGAATAAACCTAACCAAAGAAGTGATAGCCATATACTCAGAAAACAACAACTAAACATAAGAGAAACTAAAGGGGACACTAACAAATGGAAACTCACCCATTCACGTGGCTAGGAAGAATTAATATCATGAAAATGGCCATCCTGCCCAAGGCAATATACAGATTTGATGCTTTCCTATCAAATTACCAGCAACATTCTTCAGTGAACTGGAACAAATAATTGAAAAATTCATACGGAAACACCAAAGACCCCGAATAGAAATAGCAATACTGAGAGAGAAGAGTAAAGTAGGGGGGATCTCACTCACCGACTTCAAGCTCTACTATAAAGCCTTAGTAATCAAGGCAATATGGTACTGGCACAAGAACAGAGCCACACACCAGTGGAACAGACAAGACACTCCAGACATTAACCCAAATATATGTGTTCAATTAATATATGATAAAGGTGCCATGGACATACAATGGCGAAATGATAGTCTCTTCAACAGATTGTGCTGGCAAATCTGGAAAGCTACATGAAGGAGAATGGAACTGGACCGTGGTCTAACCCCATATACAAAAGTAAATCCAAAATGTATCAAAGACCTGTAGGGATGTCATGAAACCATTAAACTCTTGGAAGAAAACACAGGCAGAAACCTCTTAGACATAGACATGAGTGACCTCTTCTTGAACATATCTCCCGGCTAAGGAAAACAACAGCAAAAATACAAGTGGGAATATATTAAGGTGAAAAGCTTCTGTAGAGCAGTAGACACCACCAATACAACAGAAAGGAGCCCTACAGGATGGGAAAATATATTTGTAAATGACACATCCGATAAAGGATTGCCGCCCAAAATATATAAAGAGCTCACATGCCTCTACAAACAAAAAACAAATAATCAAATTAAAAAAAACTGTGCAGAGGAACTGAAGAGACAGTTCTGCAAATAACAAATACAGATGGCCAACAGACACATGAAAAGATGCTCCACATCTTTATTATCAGAGAATTGCAAATTAAAACTGCAATGAGTTAACACCTCACACCACTAAGGATGGCTATCATTCAAAAGACAAACAACAACAAATGTTGTTGCGACTGTGGAGAAAGGGGAACCCTCTTACACTGCTGGTGGGAATGTAAATTAGTTCAAACTTTGTGGAAAGGAGTATGGAGGTTCCTGAAAATGCTCAGAAAAGATTTACCTTTGGACCCAGGAATTCCATTCCAAGGAATATACACTAAGAACGCAGCAATCAATTTTGAAAAGACAAATGCACCCCGATGTTTACTGCAGCACTATTTACTATAGCAAAGAACTGGAAGCAACCTAAATGTCCATTTGTAGAAGAATGGATAAAGAAGATGTGGTACATATACAAAATGGAATATTACTCAGCCATAAGATGAGGGCAAATCCTACCATTGGCAGCAACATGGATGGAGCTGGAGGGTATTATGCTCAGTGAAATGAGCCAAGCAGAGAAAGAGAATCACCAAATGATTTCACTGATCTGTGGAGTGTAAGAACGAAAGAAAAACTGAACGAACAAAACTGAAGCGGATTTACAGAAACCATGAATGGAGTAACAGGTACCAAAGGGAAAGAGAGTTTGGAGGATGGGTGGTTAGGGAGAGATAAGAGGGGAAGTAGAAGGAGGTTGTTAAGATTAGCATGCTAATGGGTGTGGGTGGGAGAAAGGGGAGGGCTGTACAACACAGAGAAGACAAGTAGTGATTCTACAACATTTTGCTCTGCTGATGGACAGTGACTGGAAAGGGGTTAACAGTGGGGACCATGTATAGGGGAGAGACTAGAAAACAAAATATTCTTCATGTAAGTTTAGATTAATGTTAACGAGAAAAGAAAAGAAAATAAAGATAGAAAAGGGGGATAACTCCCTGATAGAATAAAATTAACTGTATATCAAGGACTAATTCATGCCTAAAATATCCTTAATTGGGATCAGTTAAAGATTTGCAGATGATCGGTGTGGAGGTACAGTTTTCTGAAAATATTCCTCTCTATTGAGAAAAAAGCAGTTCCTGTGTGTTGACCTTCAATGATTTCTACACAAAGGTATAAAGGGCATACAAAAGAGTGGGGAAAACGTCTCTTTGTGCTTACGTAGCTTATCAAATAATAAATTGGGCTAACCATAAAATGAACTAAGATACGATATGAAGAAGTACTTCCAACATCAGCACTCTCTGGAAGAGTCATTCCAGAAGATGATCATCAAAAACCTCCACAAAGATCCAGGCACTGCTACAGTTGGAGCTGCATTCGTCTCACCAGTTCCTATAATTGCCATGTGAATGGAGATGGAAATATCTAAGCTGGCCTGTTCTTACAGTAAAACAGCAAATTTGACTGGGTCTATACTGTTGGAACTCAACCAAGAATTAGGAGAAGTGCAAGTTATAGCGCTCCAAAATCTTACAACTACAGACTATCTACTGTTAAAAGAGATTATGAGATGTGAACAGTTCACAGGAATCGGTTGTTTTAATTTGTCTGATTTCTCTCAGACCGTTCAAGTTCAGTTGGACAATATCCATCATATCATAGATAAATTTTCACAAATGCCTAGGAATGCTAACTGGTTTTCTTGGTTTTACTGGAGATGGCTGGTAATTATAGGTCTGCTTTCGGTATGTAAGTGTATTCATTCTATGTTAATGTGTGTGCGCAATTTAATTAGTAGTTTAAAACCTATACATGCTTAAGTTACTCTACGAGAAGATATTTCAAAGAAATAAATAATCTTCCCATGTTTTCGTCCATCTGCTACTTCTATACCTTTTCTTCTTCCTTGCTCATTACAGCCCTTAAATAGAAGTCGTGCCTCATATCGAATTTACCACGTAAGATAATTCTTCCAAGTGGTAAAGATTCTTCAGGAAAAATGCTGGGCTCAGAAACCAAATGGCATAAATCTTCAAAGAAGTAAAAAGCTAACCTTTAAAAACAATATTGCTTCTATCTCACTTATCAAACTTAAATTTCCCTGTATGGTCCCGGAAGATGACTGGTTTGACAGAGATGGGAAGATTCTTCACGGAGGAACAACATAAGATAGGCACAGTCGCAGGGCGGCCATCAGGTGAGAAATTGGGAATCTACAGAGGTGAGGCTTAAAACATCAATGCCCTTTTTTGAGAGAAAGCTGAATCCGTGGATGTTTTATTGACCTTGTCTAGCCTGGACTAACACTTAGTCTACCGGCACACACCTGATGATCCATATGTGCTCTCTTACAAAACTAAACTATGTTCTCTAGCTTTATCTTGCATCTACCTACCACTTCACCTTTATATTAAGAAACATTAATAACAATTACAATCATAATAACAGAGAAAAGTGGGATAAACATACAAATCAGGTATAAAGCTCAAAAAATTTAAAAAAGAAAGAAAGAAAAAAGAAAATAAAAGATAAAGAAATACATTACATAATGATGAAGGGCTCAGTTCAACAAGACGATATAACCATAATGTGTATATATGAATACGACACAGGAGCACCAGCATATGTGAAACAAATACTAACAGAATTAAAGGAGGAAATAGAATGCAATGCATACACTTTGGGAGAATTCAACCCACCACTCATTCCAAAGGACAGATCCTAGAGACAGAAAATAAGTAAGGACACAGAAGCACAGGACAAAACACTAGAACAGATGGCCCTAATAGATATCTATACAACTCTACATCCAAACTCAACAGGACACACATTCTTCTCAAGTGCACACGAAACATTCTCCAGAAGAGACCACATAGTAAGCAACAAAAAGAGCCTCAGTAAATTCCAAAAGACTGAAAACCTGTCAACCAACTTTTCAGACCACAAATACATCAAACAACAAATAAATTGTACAAAGAAAGCAAAAAGGCTCACAAACACTTGGAGGCTTAGCAACATGCTCCTAAATAATTAATTACTCAAAGAACAAATTAAAATGGAGATTTAGCTGTATCTGGAAACAAATGACAACAACACAAAGCCAAAACTACTGTGGGTACGGCAAAAGCAGTCTTAAGAGGAAAATATATAGCAATCCAGTCACATGAGAAGAAGGAAGAACAATCCCAAATGAATGGTCTAATGTCACAATTATCGAAATTGGTAAAAGGAGAACAAATGAGGCCTAAGCTCAGCAGAAGGTTGGAAAAAATAAAGATCAGAGAAGAAATGAATTAAGTTGAGAAGAAAACATTAGCAAAAATCAATGAAAGCAAGAGCTGGTTCTTCGGGAAATTAACAATACACCTCTTGCCAGACTTATTAAGAGGAAAGGAGAGTCAACACACATCTACAGAATCAGAAATAAAAAAGGAAAACCACGACGGACACCACAGAAATACTAAGAATTATTAGAGAGTAATAAGAAAACCTACACGCTTATAAGCTGGGAAACCAAGGAGAAATGGACAACTTCCTAGGAAAATAAAACCTTCCATGGCTGACCCAGAATAAAACAGAAAATCTTAACAAACCAAATACCAGCAACGGAATTGTATCAGTAAGCAAAAAACTACCAAAGAACAAATTCCAGGGACAGATGGATTTACCTCAGAATTTTATCAGACATACAGATCAGACATAATACGCACACTCTTTAAAGTTTTCCAAGAAAGGGAAGAGAAGGGATTACTCCGAATCTCAGTCTATGAAACCAGTATCACTCCAATAGAAAAACCAGGTGAAAACCGTACCAAAGTAAAAATCCCAACAGACCATTATCCCTGATGAGCGTAGATGAAAAATGCAAAACAAAATATTAGCAAACTGAATTCAAAAATACCTCCAAAGGATCATACCCCATGACCAAGTGGGCTTCATTCCAGGGATGCAAAGATTGTACGACATTTGATAATCCATCAACTTCACCCAGCACATCAACATAAAGACAGACAAAACCACATGATCATCTCCATAGATGCTGAAAAAGCATTCGATAAAGTTCTACAACCATTCATGATAAACACTGTCCACAAAATGTGTATAAAGGGCAAGAACCTCAACATAATAAAGGCCATATATGATAAACCCACAGGCAACATCATAGTGAACAGCGAGAAGCTGAAAGCTTTTCCTCTGCGATTGGGTACAAGACGGGGATGCCCACTCTCCACACTGTTATTCAACACACTACTGGAGGTCCTAGCCACAGCAAATAGACAAAACACAGAAACACAAGGAATCCATATAGGTAGACAAGAAGTTAAACAGTCTCTATGTGCAGATGACATGAAATTGTACATAAAAGTCACTAAAGACTCCACACAAAAAGTACTAGAGCTCATATCGGGATACAGCAAAGTTGCGCGATAGAAAATTAAGACACAGAAATCTGCAGCTTTCCTGTACACGAACAATGAACCAATAGAAAGAGAAATCTGGAAAACAATTCCGTTCACCATTGCAGCAGAAAGTATAAAATTCCTAGGAATAAACCTAACCAAAGAAGTGATAGCCATATACTCAGAAAACAACAACTAAACATAAGAGAAATTAAAGGGGACACTAACAAATGGAAACTCACCCATTCACGTGGCTAGGAAGAATTAATATCATGAAAATGGCCATCCTGCCCAAGGCAATATACAGATTTGATGCTTTCCTATCAAATTACCAGCAACATTCTTCAGTGAACTGGAACAAATAATTGAAAAATTCATACGGAAACACCAAAGACCCCGAATAGCCATAGCAATACTGAGAGAGAAGAATAAAGTAGGGGGGATCTCACTCACCGACTTCAAGCTCTACTATAAAGCCTTAGTAATCAAGGCAATATGGTACTGGCACAAGAACAGAGCCACACACCAGTGGAACAGACTAGACACTCCAGACATTAACCCAAATATATGTGTTCAATTAATATATGATAAAGGTGCCATGGACATACAATGGCGAAATGATCGTCTCTTCAACAGATTGTGCTGGCAAATCTCGAAAGCTACATGAAGGAGAATGGAACTGGACCGTGGTCTAACCCCATATACAAAAGTAAATCCAAAATGTATCAAAGACCTGTAGGGATGTCATGAAACCATTAAACTCTTGGAAGAAAACACAGGCAGAAACCTCTTAGACATAGACATGAGTGACCTCTTCTTGAACATATCTCCCGGCAAAGGAAAACAACAGCAAAAATGAACAAGTGGGAATATATTAAGGTGAAAAGCTTCTGTAGAGCAGTAGACACCATCAATACAACAGAAAGGAGCCCCACAGGATGGGAAAATATATTTGTAAATGACACATCCGGTAAAAAATTGCCGCCCAAAATATATAAAGACCTCACATGCCTCTACAAACAAAAAACAAATAATCAAATTAAAAAAAACTGGGCAGAGGAACTGAAGAGACAGTTCTGCAAATACAGATGGCCAACAGACACATGAAAAGATGCTCCACATCTTTTTTATCAGAGAATTGCAAATTAAAACTGCAATGAGTTAACACCTCACACCACTAAGGATGGCTATCATTCAAAAGACAAACAACAACAAATGTTGTTGCGACTGTGGAGAAAGGGGAACCCTCTTACACTGCTGGTGGGAATGTAAATTAGTTCAACCTTTGTGGAAAGGAGTATGGAGGTTCCTGAAAATGCTCAGAAAAGATTTACATTTGGACCCAGGAATTCCATTCCAAGGAATATACACTAAGAACGCAGCAATCAATTTTGAAAAGACAAATGCACCCCGATGTTTATTGCAGCACTATTTACTATAGAAAAGAACTAAAAGCAACCTAAATGTCCATTGGTAGAAAAATGGATAAAGAAGATGTGGTACATATACAAAATGGAATATTACTCAGCCATAAGATGAGGGCAAATCCTCCCTTTGGCAGCAACATGGATGGAGCTGGAGGGTATTATGCTCAGTGAATTAAGCCAAGCAGAGAAAGAGAAACACCAAATGATTTCACTAATCTGTGGAGTGTAAGAACGAAAGAAAAACTGAACAAACAAAACTGAAGCGGATTTACAGAAACCATGAATGGAGTAACAGGTACCAAAGGGAAAGAGAGTTTGGAGGATGGGTGGTTAGGGAGAGATAAGGGGGGAAGTAGAAGGAGGTTGTTAAGATTAGCATGCTAATGGGTGTGGGTGGGAGAAAGGGGAGGGCTGTACAACACAGAGAAGACAAGTAGTGATTCTACAACATTTTGCTCTGCTGATGGACAGTGACTGGAAAGGGGTTAACAGTGGGGACCATGTATAGGGGAGAGACTAGAAAACAAAATATTCTTCATGTAAGTTTAGATTAATGTTAACGAGAAAAGAAAAGAAAGTAAAGATGGAAAAGTTGGATAACTCCCTGATAGAATAAAATTAACTGTATATCAAGGACTAATTCATGCCTAAAATATCCTTAATTGGGATCAGTTAAAGATTTGCAGATGATCGGTGTGGAGGTACAGTTTTCTGAAAATATTCCTCTCTATTGAGAAAAAAGCAGTTCCTGTGTGTTGACCTTCAATGATTTCTACACAATGGTATAAAGGGCATATAAAAGAGTGGGGAAAACGTCTCTTTGTGCTTATGTAGCGTATCAAATAATAAATTGGGCTAACCATAAAATGAACTAAGATACGATATGAAGAAGTACTTCCAATATCAGCACTCTCTGGAAGAGTCATTCCAGAAGATGATCATCAAAAACCTCCACAAAGATCCAGGCACTGCTACAGTTGGAGCTGCATTCGTCTCACCAGTTCATATAATTGCCATGTGAATGGAGATGGAAATATCTAAGCTGGCCTGTTCATACAGTAAAACAACAAATTTGACTGGGTCTATACTGTTGGAACTCAACCAAGAATTAGGAGAAGTGCAAGTTATAGCGCTCCAAAATCTTACAACTACAGACTATCTACTGTTAAAAGAGCATATGAGATGTGAACAGTTCACAGGAATCGGTTGTTTTAATTTGTCTGATTTCTCTCAGAAAGTTCAAGTTCAGTTGGACAATATCCATCATATCATAGATAAATTTTCACAAATGCCTATGAAGCCTAACTGGTTTCCTTGGTTTCACTGGAGATGGCTGGTAATTATAGGTCTGCTTTGGGTATGTAAGTGTATTCCTTCTATGTTAATGTGTGTGCGCAATTTAATTAGTAGTTTAAAACCTATACATGCTTAAGTTACTCTACGAGAAGATATTTCAAAGAAATAAATAATCTTCCCATGTTTTCGTCCATCTGCTACTTCTATACCTTTTCTTCTTCCTTGCTCATTACAGCCCTTAAATAGAAGTCGTGCCTCATATCGAATTTACCACGTAAGATAATTCTTCCAAGTGGTAAAGATTCTTCAGGAAAAATGCTGGGCTCAGAAACCAAATGGCATAAATCTTCAAAGAAGTAAAAAGCTAACCTTTAAAAACAATATTGCTTCTATCTCACTTATCAAACTTAAATTTCCCTGTATGGTCCCGGAAGATGACTGGTTTGCCAGAGATGGGAAGATTCTTCACGGAGGAACAACATAAGATGGGAACAGTCGCAGGGCGGCCATCAGGTGAGAAATTGGAAATCTACAGAGGTGAGGCTTAAAACCTCAATGCCCTGTTTTGAGAGAAAGCTGAATCCGTGGATGTTTTATTGCCCTTGTCTAGCCTGGACTAACACTTAGTCTACAGGCACACACCTGATCATCCATATGTGCTCTCTTACAGAACTAAACTATGTTCTCTAGCTTTATCTTGCATCTACCTACCACTTCACCTTTATATTAAGAAACATTAATAACAATTACAATCATAATAACAGAGAAAAGTGGGATAAACATACAAATCAGGTATAAAGCTCAAAAAATTTAAAAAAGAAAGAAAGGAAAAAAGAAAATAAAAGTTAAAGAAAGACATTACATAATGATGAAGGGCTCAGTTCAACAAGACGATATAACCATAATGAGTATATATGAATACAACACAGGAGCACCAGCATATGTGAAACAAATACTAACAGAATTAAAGGAGGAAATAGAATGCAATGCATACACTTTGGGAGACTTCAACCCACCACTCACTCCAAAGGACAGATCCTAGAGACAGAAAATAAGTAAGGACACAGAAGCACTGGACAAAACACTAGAACAGATGGCCCTAATAGATATCTATACAACTCTACATCCAAACTCAACAGGACACACATTCTTCTCAAGTGCACACGAAACATTCTCCAGAACAGACCACATAGTAAGCAACAAAAAGAGCCACAGTAAATTCCAAAAGACTGAAAACCTGTCAACCAACTTTTCAGACCACAAATGCATCAAACAACAAATAAATTGTACAAAGAAAGCAAAAAGGCTCACAAACACTTGGAGGCTTAGTAACATGCTCCTAAATAATTAATTACTCAAAGAACAAATTAAAATGGAGATTTAGCTGTATATGGAAACAAATGACAACAACACAAAGCCAAAACTACTGTGGGTACGGCAAAAGCAGTCTTAAGAGGAAAATATATAGCAATCCAGTCACATGAGAAGAAGGAAGAACAATCCCAAATGAATGGTCTACTGTCACAATTATCGAAATTGGTAAAAGGAGAACAAATGAGGACTAAGGTCAGCAGAAGGTTGGAAAAAATAAATATCAGAGAAGAAATAAATTAAGTTGAGAAGAAAACATTAGCAAAAATCAATGAAAACAAGAGCTGGTTCTTCGGGAAATTAACAATACAGATAAGCCTCTTGCCAGAATTATTAAGAGGAAAGGAGAGTCAACACACATCTACAGAATCAGAAATAAAAAAGGAAAACCACGACGGACACCACAGAAATACTAAGAATTATTAGAGAGTAATAAGAAAACCTATACGCTTATAAGCTGGGAAACCAAGGAGAAATGGACAACTTCGTAGGAAAATAAAACCTTCCACGGCTGAGAAAGAAAAAAACAGAAAATCTTAACAGACCAATTACCAGCAACGGAATTGTATCAGTAAGCAAAAAACTACCAATGAACAAATCCCAGGGACAGATGGATTTACCTCAGAATTTTATCAGACATACAGATCAGACATAATACGCACAATCTTTAAAGTTTTCCAAAAAAGGGAAGAGGAGGGATTACTCCGAATATCAGTCTATGAAACCAGTATCACTCCAATAGAAAACCAGGTGAAAACCGTACCAAAGTAAAAATCCCTACAGACCATTATCCCTGATGTGCGTAGATGAAAAATGCAAAACAAAATATTAGCAAACCGAATTCAAAAATACCTCCAAAGATCATACCCCATGGCCAAGTGGGCTTCATTCCAGGAATGCAAAGATTGTACGACATTTGATAATCCATCAACATCATCCATCACATCAACATAAAGACAGACAAAACCACATGATCATCTCCATAGATGCTGAAAAAGCATTCGATAAAGTTCTACAACCATTCATGATAAACACTCTCCACAAAATGTGTATAGAGGGCAAGAACCTCAACATAATAAAGGCCATATATGATAAACCCACAGGCAACATCATAGTGAACAGCGAGAAGCTGAAAGCTTTTCCTCTGCGATTGGGTACAAGACGGGGATGCCCACTCTCCACACTGTTATTCAACACACTACTGGAGCTCCTAGCCACAGCAAATAGACAAAACACAGAAACACAAGGAGTCCATATATGTAGACAAGAAGTAAAACTGTCTCTATGTGCAGATGACATGAAATTGTACATAAAAGTCACTAAAGACTCCCCACCAAAAGTACTAGAGCTCATATCGGGATACAGCAAAGTTACGCGGTAGAAAATTAAGACACAGAAATCTGCAGCTTTCCTGTACACGAACAATGAACCAATAGAAAGAGAAATCTGGAAAACAATTCCGTTCACCATTGCAGCAGAAATTATAAAATTCCTAGGAATAAACCTAACCAAAGAAGTGATAGCCATATACTCAGAAAACAACAACTAAACATAAGAGAAATTAAAGGGGACACTAACAAATGGAAACTCACCCATTCACGTGGCTAGGAAGAATTAATATCATGAAAATGGCCATCCTGCCCAAGGCAATATACAGATTTGATGCTTTCCTATCAAATTACCAGCAACATTCTTCAGTGAACTGGAACAAAGAATTGAAAAATTCATACGGAAACACCAAAGACCCCGAATAGCCATAGCAATACTGAGAGAGAAGAATAAAGTAGTGGGGATCTCACTCACCGACCTCAAGCTCTACTATAAAGCCTTAGTAATCAAGGCAATATGGTACTGGCACAAGAACAGAGCCACACACCAGTGGAACAGACTAGACACTCCAGACATTAACCCAAATATATGTGTTCAATTAATATATGATAAAGGTGCCATGGACATACAATGGCGAAATGACCGTCTCTTCAACAGATTGTGCTGGCAAATCTGGAAAGCTACATGAAGGAGAATGAAACAGGACCGTGGTCTAAACCCATATACAAAAGTAAATCCAAAATGTATCAAAGACCTGTAGGGAAGTCATGAAACCATTAAACTCTTGGAAGATATCACAGGCAGAAACCTCTTAGACATAGACATGAGTGACCTCTTCTTGAACATATCTCCCGGCTAAGGAAAACAACAGCAAAAATGAACAAGTGGGAATATATTAAGGTGAAAAGCTTGTGTAGAGCAGTAGACACCATCAATACAACAGAAAGGAGCCCTACAGGATGGGAAAATATATTTGTAAATGACACATCCGGTAAAGGATTGCCGCCCAAAATATATAAAGAGCTCACATGCCTTAAACAAACAAAAAACAAATAATCAAATAAAAAAAAATGGGCAGAGGAACTTAAGAGACAGTTCTGCAAATAACAAATACAGATGGCCAACAGACACAAGAAAAGATGCTCCACATCTTTATTATCAGAGAATTGCAAATTAAAACTGCAATGAGTTAACACCTCACACCACTAAGGATGGCTATCATTCAAAAGACAAACAACAACAAATGTTGTTGCGACTGTGGAGAAAGGGGAACCCTCTTACACTGCTGGTGGGAATGTAAATTAGTTCAACCATTGTGGAAAGGAGTATGGAGGTTCCTGAAAATGCTCAGAAAAGATTTACCTTTGGACCCAGGAATTACATTCCAAGGAATATACACTAAGAACGCAGCAATCAATTTTGAAAAGACAAATGCACCCCGATGTTTATTGCAGCACTATTTACTATAGCAAAGAAATGGAAGCAACCTAAATGTCCATTGGTAGATGAATGGATAAAGAAGATGTGGTACATATAATAAATGGAATATTAGTCAGCCATAAGATGAGGGCAAATCCTACCATTGGCAGCAACATGGATGGAGCTGGAGGGTATTATGCTCAGTGAAATAAGCCAAGCAGAGAAAGAGAAACACCAAATGATTTCACTGATCTGTGGAGTGTAAGAACGAAAGAAAAACTGAACGAACAAAACTGAAGCGGATTTACAGAAACCATGAATGGAGTAACAGGTACCAAAGGGAAAGAGAGTTTGGAGGATGGGTGGTTAGGGAGAGATAAGGGGGGAAGTAGAAGGAGGTTGTTAAGATTAGCATGCTAATGGGTGTGGGTGGGAGAAAGGGGAGGGCTGTACAACACAGAGAAGACAAGTAGTGATTCTACAACATTTTGCTCTGCTGATGGACAGTGACTGGAAAGGGGTTAACAGTGGGGACCATGTATAGGGGAGAGACTAGAAAACAAAATATTCTTCATGTAAGTTTAGATTAATGTTAACGAGTAAAGAAAAGAAAATAAAGATAGAAAAGGGGGATAACTCCCTGATAGAATAAAATTAAATGTATATCAAGGACTAATTCATGCCTAAAATATCCTTAAATGTGATCAGTTAAAGATTTGCAGATGATCGGTGTGGAGGTACAGTTTTCTGAAAATATTCCTCTCTATTGAGAAAAAAGCAGTTCCTGTGTGTTGACCTTCAATGATTTCTACACAATGGTATAAAGGGCATATAAAAGTGTGGGGAAAACGTCTCTTTGTGCTTATGTAGCGTATCAAATAATAACTTGGGCTAACCATAAAATGAACTAAGATACGATATGAAGAAGTACTTCCAACATCAGCACTCTCTGGAAGAGTCATTCCAGAAGATGATCATCAAAAACCTCCACAAAGATCCAGGCACTGCTACAGTTGGAGCTGCATTCGTCTCACCAGTTCCTATACTTGCCATGTGAATGGAGATGGAAATATCTAAGCTGGCCTGTTCATACAGTAAAACAACAAATTTGACTGGGTCTATACTGTTGGAACTCAACCAAGAATTAGGAGAAGTGCAAGTTATAGCGCTCCAAAATCTTACAACTACAGACTATCTACTGTTAAAAGAGCATATGAGATGTGAACAGTTCACAGGAATCGGTTGTTTTAATTTGTCTGATTTCTCTCAGACCGTTCAAGTTCAGTTGGACAATATCCATCATATCATAGATAAATTTTCACAAATGCCTATGAAGCCTAACTGGTTTCCTTGGTTTCACTGGAGATGGCTGGTAATTATAGGTCTGCTTTGGGTATGTAAGTGTATTCCTTCTATGTTAATGTGTGTGCGCAATTTAATTAGTAGTTTAAAACCTATACATGCTTAAGTTACTCTACGAGAAGATATTTCAAAGAAATAAATAATCTTCCCATGTTTTCGTCCATCTGCTACTTATATACCTTTTCTTCTTCCTTGCTCATTACAGCCCTTAAATAGAAGTCGTGCCTCATATAGAATTTACCACGTAAGATAATTCTTCCAAGTGGTAAAGATACTTCAGGAAAAATGCTGGGCTCAGAAACCAAATGGCATAAATCTTCAAAGAAGTAAAAAGCTAACCTTTAAAAACAATATTGCTTCTATCTCACTTATCAAACTTAAATTTCCCTGTATGGTCCCGGAAGATGACTGGTTTGCCAGAGATGGGAAGATTCTTCACGGAGGAACAACATAAGATAGGCACAGTCGCAGCTCGGCCATCAGGTGAGAAATTGGGAATCTACAGAGGTGAGGCTTAAAACCTCAATGCCCTGTTTTGAGAGAAAGCTGAATCCGTGGATGTTTTATTGCCCTTGTCTAGCCTGGACTAACACTTAGTCTACAGGCACACACCTGATGATCCATATGTGCTCTCTTACAAAACTAAACTATGTTCTCTAGCTTTATCTTGCATCTACCTACCACTTCACCTTTATATTAAGAAACATTAATAACAATTACAATCATAATAACAGAGAAAAGTGGGATAAACATACAAATCAGGTATAAAGCTCAAAAAATTTAAAAAAGAAAGAAAGGAAAAAGAAAATAAAAGTTAAAGAAAGACATTACATAATGATGAAGGGCTCAGTTCAACAAGACGATATAACCATAATGAGTATATATGAATACAACACAGGAGCACCAGCATATGTGAAACAAATACTAACAGAATTAAAGGAGGAAATAGAATGCAATGCATACACTTTGGGAGACTTCAACCCACCACTCACTGCAAAGGACAGATCCTAGAGAGAGAAAATAAGTAAGGACACAGAAGCACTGAACAAAACACTAGAACAGATGGCCCTAATAGATATCTATACAACTCTACATCCAAAATCAACAGGACACACATTCTTCTCACGTGCACACGAAACATTCTCCAGAAGAGACCACATAGTAAGCAACAAAAAGGGCCTCAGTAAATTCCAAAAGATTGAAAACCTGTCAACCAACTTTTCAGACCACAAATGCATCAAACAACAAATAAATTGTACAAAGAAAGCAAAAAGGCTCACAAACACTTGGAGCCTTAGCAACATGCTCCTAAATAATTAATTACTCAAAGAACAAATTAAAATGAAGATTTAGCTGTATATGGAAACAAATGACAACAACACAAAGGAAAAACTACTGTGGGTACGGCAAAAGCAGTCTTAAGAGGAAAATATATAGCAATCCATTCACATGAGAAGAAGGAAGAACAATCCCAAATGAATGGTCTAATGTCACAATTATCGAACTTGGTAAAAGGAGAACAAATGAGGACTAAAGTCAGCAGAAGGATGGAAAAAATATAGATCAGAGAAGAAATAAATTAAGTTGAGAAGAAAACATTAGCAAAAATCAATGAAAGCAAGAGCTGGTTCTTCGGGAAATTAACAATACAGATAAGCCTTTTGCCAGACTTATTAAGAGGAAAGGAGAGTCAACACACATCTACAGAATCAGAAATAAAAAAGGAAAACCATGACGGACACCACAGAAATACTAAGAATTATTAGAGAGTAATAAGAAAACCTATACGCTTATAAGCTGGGAAACCAAAGAGAAATGAACAACTTCCTAGGAAAATAAACCTTCCATGGGTGACCCAGAAAAAAACAGAAAATCTTAACAGACCAATTAAAAGCAACGGAATTGTATCAGTAAGCAAAAAACTACCAAAGAACAAATTCCAGGGACAGATGGATTTACCTCAGAATTTAATCAGACATACAGATCAGACATAATACGCACACTCTTTAAAGTTTTCCAAAAAAGGGAAGAGGATGGATTACTCCGAATCTCAGTCTATGAAACCAGTATCACTCCAATAGAAAAACCAGGTGAAAACCGTACCAAAGTAAAAATCCCTACAGACCATTATCCCTGATGTGCGTAGATGAAAAATGCAAAACAAAATATTAGCAAACCGAATTCAAAAATACCTCCAAAGGATCATACGCCATGGCCAAGTGGGCTTCATTCCAGGAATGCAAAGATTGTACGACATTTGATAATCCATCAACATCATCCAGCACATCAACATAAAGACAGACAAAACCACATGATCATCTCCATAGATGCTGAAAAAGCATTCGATAAAGTTCTACAACCATTCATGATAAACACTCTCCACAAAATGTGTATAGAGGGCAAGAACCTCAACATAATAAAGGCCAGATATAATAAACCCACAGGCAACATCATAGTGAACAGCGAGAAGCTGAAAGCTTTTCCTCTGCGATTGGGTACAAGACGGGGATGCCCACTCTCCACACTGTTATTCAACACACTACTGGAGCTCCTAGCCACAGCAAATAGACAAAACACAGAAACACAAGGAGTCCATATAGGTAGACAAGAAGTAAAACTGTCTCTATGTGCAGATGACATGAAATTGTACATAAAAGTCACTAAAGACTCCCCACCAAAAGTACTAGAGCTCATATCGGGATACAGCAAAGTTGCGCGACAGAAAATTAAGACACAGAAATCTGCAGCTTTCCTGTACACGAACAATGAACCAATAGAAAGAGAAATCTGGAAAACAATTCCGTTCACCATTGCAGCAGAAATTATAAAATTCCTAGGAATAAACCTAACCAAAGAAGTGATAGCCATATACTCAGAAAACAACAACTAAACATAAGAGAAATTAAAGGGGACACTAACAAATGGAAACTCACCCATTCACGTGGCTAGGAAGAATTAATATCATGAAAATGGCCATCCTGCCCAAGGCAATATACAGATTTGATGCTTTCCTATCAAATTACCAGCAACATTCTTCAGTGAACTGGAACAAAGAATTGAAAAATTCATACGGAAACACCAAAGACCCCGAATAGCCATAGCAATACTGAGAGAGAAGAATAAAGTAGTGGGGATCTCACTCACCGACCTCAAGCTCTACTATAAAGCCTTAGTAATCAAGGCAATATGGTACTGGCACAAGAACAGAGCCACACACCAGTGGAACAGACTAGACACTCCAGACATTAACCCAAATATATGTGTTCAATTAATATATGATAAAGGTGCCATGGACATACAATGGCGAAATGACCGTCTCTTCAACAGATTGTGCTGGCAAATCTGGAAAGCTACATGAAGGAGAATGAAACAGGACCGTGGTCTAAACCCATATACAAAAGTAAATCCAAAATGTATCAAAGACCTGTAGGGAAGTCATGAAACCATTAAACTCTTGGAAGAAAGCACAGGCAGAAACCTCTTAGACATAGACATGAGTGACCTCTTCTTGAACATATCTCCCGGCTAAGGAAAACAACAGCAAAAATGAACAAGTGGGAATATATTAAGGTGAAAAGCTTCTGTAGAGCAGTAGACACCAACAATACAACAGAAAGGAGCCCTACAGGATGGGAAAATATATTTGTAAATGACACATCCGGTAAAGGATTGCCACCCAAAATATATAAAGAGCTCACATGCCTCAACAAACAAAAAACAAATAATCAATTAAAAAAATACTGGGGAGAGGAACTGAAGAGACAGTTCTGCAAATACAAATACAGATGGCCAACAGAGACATGAAAAGATGCTCCACATCTTTATTATCAGAGAATTGCAAATTAAAACTGCAATGAGTTAACACCTCACACCACTAAGGATGGCTATCATTCAAAAGACAAACAACAACAAATGTTGTTGCGACTGTGGAGAAAGGGGAACCCTCTTACACTGCTGGTGGGAATGTAAATTAGTTCAACCATTGTGGAAAGGAGTATGGAAGTTCCTGAAAATGCTCAGAAAAGATTTACCTTTGGACCCAGGAATTCCACTCCAAGGAATATACACTAAGAACGCAGCAATCAATTTTGAAAAGACAAATGCACCCCGATGTTTATTGCAGCACTATTTACTATAGCAAAGAACTGGAAGCAACCTAAATGTCCATTGGTAGATGAATGGATAAAGAAGATGTGGTACATATAATAAATGGAATATTACTCAGCCATAAGATGAGGGCAAATCCTACCATTGGCAGCAACATGGATGGAGCTGGAGGGTATTATGCTCAGTGAAATAAGCCAAGCAGAGAAAGAGAAACACCAAATGATTTCACTGATCTGTGGAGTGTAAGAACGAAAGAAAAACTGAACGAACAAAACTGAAGCGGATTTACAGAAACCATGAATGGAGTAACAGGTACCAAAGGGAAAGAGAGTTTGGAGGATGGGTGGTTAGGGAGAGATAAGGGGGGAAGTAGAAGGAGGTTGTTAAGATTAGCATGCTAATGGGTGTGGGTGGGAGAAAGGGGAGGGCTGTACAACAAAGAGAAGACAAGTAGTGATTCTACAACATTTTGCTCTGCTGATGGACAGTGACTGGAAAGGGGTTAACAGTGGGGACCATGTATAGGGGAGAGACTAGAAAACAAAATATTCTTCATGTAAGTTTAGATTAATGTTAACGAGAAAAGAAAAGAAAATCAAGATAGAAAAGGGGGATAACTCCCTGATAGAATAAAATTAACTGTATATCAAGGATTAATTCATGCCTAAAATATCCTTAATTGTGATCAGTTAAAGATTTGCAGATGATCGGTGTGGAGGTACAGTTTTCTGAAAATGTTCCTCTGTATTGAGAAAAAAGCAGTTCCTGTGTGTTGACCTTCAATGATTTCTACACAATGGTATAAAGGGCATATAAAAGTGTGGGGAAAACGTCTCTTTGTGCTTATGTAGCGGATCCAATAATAAATTGGGCTAACCATAAAGTGAACTAAGATACGATATGAAGAAGTACTTCCAACATCAGCACTCTCTGGAAGAGTCATTCCAGAAGATGATCATCAAAAACCTCCACAAAGATCCAGGCACTGCTACAGTTGGAGCTGCATTCGTCTCACCAGTTCCTATACTTGCCATGTGAATGGAGATGGAAATATCTAAGCTGGCCTGTTCATACAGTAAAACAACAATTTTGACTGGGTCTATACTGTTGGAACTCAACCAAGAATTAGGAGAAGTGCAAGTTATAGCGCTCCAAAATCTTACAACTACAGACTATCTACTGTTAAAAGAGCATATGAGATGTGAACAGTTCACAGGAATCGGTTGTTTTAATTTGTCTGATTTCTCTCAGACCGTTCAAGTTCAGTTGGACAATATCCATCATATCATAGATAAATTTTCACAAATGCCTAGGAAGCCTAACTGGTTTTCTTGGTTTCACTGGAGATGGCTGGTAATTATAGGTCTGCTTTCGGTATGTAAGTGTATTCCTTCTATGTTAATGTGTGTGCGCAATTTAATTAGTAGTTTAAAACCTATACATGCTTAAGTTACTCTACGAGAAGATATTTCAAAGAAATAAATAATCTTCCCATGTTTTCGTCCATCTGCTACTTCTATACCTTTTCTTCTTCCTTGCTCATTACAGCCCTTAAATAGAAGTCGTGCCTCATATCGAAATTACCATGTAAGATAATTCTTCCAAGTGGTAAAGATACTTCAGGAAAAATGCTGGGCTCAGAAACCAAATGGCATAAATCTGCAAAGAAGTAAAAAGCTAACCTTTAAAAACAATATTGCTTCTATCTCACTTATCAAATTTAAATTTCCCTGTATGGTCCCGGAAGATGACTGGTTAGCCAGAGATGGGAAGATTCTTCACGGAGGAACAACATAACATAGGCACAGTCGCAGGGCGGCCATCAGGTGAGAAATTGGGAATCTACAGAGGTGAGGCTTAAAACCTCTCTGCCCTTTTTTGAGGGAAAGCTGAATCCGTGGATGTTTTATTGCCCTTGTCTAGCCTGGACTAACACTTAGTCTACAGGCACACACCTGATCATCCATATGTGCTCTCTTACAACACTAAACTATGTTCTCTAGCTTTATCTTGCATCTACCTACCACTTCACCTTTATATTAAGAAACATTAATAACAATTACAATCATAATAACAGAGAAAAGTGGGATAAACATACAAATCAGGTATAAAGCTCAAAAAATTATAAAAGAAAGAAAGAAAAAAGAAAATAAAAGATAAAGAAAGACATTACATAATGATGAAGGGCTCAGTTCAACAAGACGATATAACCATAATGAGTATATATGAATACAACACAGGAGCACCAGCATATGTGAAACAAATACTAACAGAATTAAAGGAGGAAATAGAATGCAATGCATACACTTTGGGAGACTTCAACCCACCACTCACTCCAAAGGACAGATCCTAGAGACAGAAAATAAGTAAGGACACAGAAGCACTGAACAAAACACTAGAACAGATGGCCCTAATAGATATCTATACAACTCTACATCCAAAATCAACAGGACACACATTCTTCTCACGTGCACACGAAACATTCTCCAGAAGAGACCACATAGTAAGCAACAAAAAGAGCCTCAGTAAATTCCAAAAGATTGAAAACCTGTCAACCAACTTTTCAGACCACAAATGCATCAAACAACAAATAAATTGTACAAAGAAAGCAAAAAGGCTCACAAACACTTGGAGCCTTAGCAACATGCTCCTAAATAATTAAGTACTCAAAGAACAAATTAAAATGGAGATTTAGCTGTATATGGAAACAAACGACAACAACACAAAGCCAAAACTACTGTGCGTACGGCAAAAGCAGTCTTAAGAGGAAAATATATAGCAATCCAGTCACATGAGAAGAAGGAAGAACAATCCCAAATGAATGGTCTAATGTCACAATTATCGAAATTGGTAAAAGGAGAACAAATGAGGACTAAGGTCAGCAGAAGTTTGGAAAAAATAAAGATCAGAGAAGAAATAAATTAAGTTGAGAAGAAAACATTAGCAAAAATCAATGAAAGCAAGAGCTGGTTCTTCGGGAAATTAACAATACAGATAAGCCTCTTGCCAGACTTATTAAGAGAAAAGGAGAGTCAACACACATCTACAGAATCAGAAATAAAAAAGGCAAACCACGACGGACACCACAGAAATACTAAGAATTATTAGAGAGTAATAAGAAAACCTACAAGCTTATAAGCTGGGAAACCAAGGAGAAATGGACAACTTCCTAGGAAAATAAAACCTTCCATGGCTGACCCAGAATAAAACAGAAAATCTTAACAAACCAAATACCAGCAACGGAATTGTATCAGTAAGCAAAAAACTACCAAAGAACTAATCCCAGGGACAGATGGATTTACCTCAGAATTTTATCAGACACACAGATCAGACATAATACGCACACTCTTTAAAGTTTTCCAAAAAAGGGAAGAGGAGGGATTACTCCGAATCTCAGTCTATGAAACCAGTATCACTCCAATAGAAAAACCAGGTGAAAACCGTACCAAAGTAAAAATCCCTACAGACCATTATCCCTGATGAGCGTACATGAAAAATGCAAAACAAAATATTAGCAAACCGAATTCAAAAACACCTCCAAAGGATCATAACCCATGACCAAGTGGGCTTCATTCCAGGGATGCAAAGATTGTACGACATTTGATAATCCATCAACATCATCCAGCAAATCAACATAAAGACAGACAAAACCACATGATCAACTCCATAGATGCTGAAAAACCATTCGATAAAGTTCTACAACCATTCATGATAAACACTCTCCACAAAATGTGTATAGAGGGCATGAACCTCAACATAATAAAGGCCATATATGATAAACCCACAGGCAACATCATAGTGAACAGCGAGAAGCTGAAAGCTTTTCCTCTGCGATTGGGTACAAGACGGGGATGCCCACACTCCACACTGTTACTCAACACACTACTGGAGCTCCTAGCCACAGCAAATAGACAAAACAAAGAAACACAAGGAATCCATATAGGTAGACAAGAAGTTAAACTGTCTCTATGTGCAGATGACATGAAATTGTACATAAAAGTCATTAAAGACTCCCCACCAAAAGTACTAGAGCTCATATCGGGATACAGCAAAGTTGCGCGATAGAAAATTAAGACACAGAAATCTGCAGCTTTCCTGTACACGAACAATGAACCAATAGAAAGAGAAATCTGGAAAACAATTCCGTTCACCATTGCAGCAGAAAGTATAAAATTCCTAGGAATAAACCTAACCAAAGAAGTGATAGCCATATACTCAGAAAACAACAACTAAACATAAGAGAAACTAAAGGGGACACTAACAAATGGAAACTCACCCATTCACGTGGCTAGGAAGAATTAATATCATGAAAATGGCCATCCTGCCCAAGGCAATATACAGATTTGATGCTTTCCTATCAAATTACCAGCAACATTCTTCAGTGAACTGGAACAAATAATTGAAAAATTCATACGGAAACACCAAAGACCCCGAATAGCCATAGCAATACTGAGAGAGAAGAATAAAGTAGGGGGGATCTCACTCACCGACTTCAAGCTCTACTATAAAGCCTTAGTAATCAAGGCAATATGGTACTGGCACAAGAACAGAGCCACACACCAGTGGAACAGACTAGACACTCCAGACATTAACCCAAATATATGTGTTCAATTAATATATGATAAAGGTGCCATGGACATACAATGGCGAAATGACCGTCTCTTCAACAGATTGTGCTGGCAAATCTGGAAAGCTACATGAAGGAGAATGAAACTGGACCGTGGTCTAAACCCATATACAAAAGTAAATCCAAAATGTATCAAAGACCTGTAGGGAAGTCATGAAACCATTAGACTCTTGGAAGAAAACACAGGCAGAAACCTCTTAGACATAGACATGAGTGACCTTATCTTGAACATATCTCCCGGCTAAGGAAAACAACAGCAAAAATGAACAAGTGGGAATATATTTAGGTGAAAAGCTTCTGTAGAGCAGTAGACACCATCAATACAACAGAAAGGAGCCCTACAGGATGGGAAAATATATTTGTAAATGACACATCCGGTAAAGGATTGCCGCACAAAATATATAAAGAGCTCACATGCCTCAACAAACAAAAAACAAATAATCAAATAAAAAAAACTGGGCAGAGGAACTGAAGAGACAGTTCTGCAAATAACAAATACAGATGGCCAACAGACACATGAAAAGATGCTCCACATCTTTATTATCAGAGAATTGCAAATTAAAACTGCAATGAGTTAACACCTCACACCACTAAGGATGGCTGTCATTCAAAAGACAAACAACAACAAATGTTGTTGCGACTTTGGAGAAAGGGGAACCCTCTTACACTGCTGGTGTTAATGTAAATTAGTTCAACCATTGTGGAAAGGAGTATGGAGGTTCCTGAAAATGGTCAGAAAAGATTTACCATTGGACCCAGGAATTCCATTCCAAGGAATATACACTAAGAACGCAGCAATCAATTTTGAAAAGACAAATGCACCCCGATGTTTATTGCAGCACTATTTACTATAGCAAAGAACTGGAAGCAACCTAAATGTCCATTGGTAGATGAATGGATAAAGAAGATGTGGTACTTATACAAAATGGAATATTACTCAGCCATAAGATGAGGGCATATCCTACCATTGGCAGCAACATGGATGGAGCTGGAGGGTATTATGCTCAGTGAAATAAGCCAAGCAGAGAAAGAGAAACACCAAATGATTTCACTGATCTGTGGAGTGTAAGAACGAAAGAAAAACTGAACGAACAAAACTGAAGCGGATTTACAGAAACCATGAATGGAGTAACAGGTAGCAAAGGGAAAGAGAGTTTGGAGGATGGGTGGTTAGGGAGAGATAAGGGGGGAAGTAGAAGGAGGTTGTTAAGATTAGCATGCTAATGGGTGTGGGTGGGAGAAAGGGGAGGGCTGTACAACACAGAGAAGACAAGTAGTGATTCTACAACATTTTGCTCTGCTGATGGACAGTGACTGGAAAGGGGTTAACAGTGGGGACCATGTATAGGGGAGAGACTAGAAAACAAAATATTCTTCATGTAAGTTTAGATTAATGTTAACGAGAAAAGAAAAGAAAATAAAGATAGAAAAGGGGGATAACTCCCTGATAGAATAAAATTAACTGTATATCAAGGATTAATTCATGCCTAAAATATCCTTAATTGTGATCAGTTAAAGATTTGCAGATGATCGGTGTGGAGGTACAGTTTTCTGAAAATGTTCCTCTCTATTGAGAAAAAAGCAGTTCCTGTGTGTTGACCTTCAATGATTTCTACACAATGGTATAAAGGGCATATAAAAGTGTGGGGAAAACGTCTCTTTGTGCTTATGTAGCGGATCCAATAATAAATTGGGCTAACCATAAAATGAACTAAGATACGATATGAAGAAGTACTTCCAACATCAGCACTCTCTGGAAGAGTCATTCCAGAAGATGATCATCAAAAACCTCCACAAAGATCCAGGCACTGCTACAGTTGGAGCTGCATTCGTCTCACCAGTTCCTATACTTGCCATGTGAATGGAGATGGAAATATCTAAGCTGGCCTGTTCATACAGTAAAACAACAAATTTGACTGGGTCTATACTGTTGGAACTCAACCAAGAATTAGGAGAAGTGCAAGTTATAGCGCTCCAAAATCTTACAACTACAGACTATCTACTGATAAAAGAGCATATGAGATGTGAACAGTTCACAGGAATCGGTTGTTTTAATTTGTCTGATTTCTCTCAGACCGTTCAAGTTCAGTTGGACAATATCCATCATATCATAGATAAATTTTCACAAATGCCTAGGAAGCCTAACTGGTTTTCTAGGTTTCACTGGAGATGGCTGGTAATTATAGGTCTGCTTTCGGTATGTAAGTGTATTCCTTCTATGTTAATGTGTGTGTGCAATTTAATTAGTAGTTTAAAACCTATACATGCTTAAGTTACTCTACGAGAAGATATTTCAAAGAAATAAATAATCTTCCCATGTTTTCGTCCATCTGCTACTTCTATAACTTTTCTTCTTCCTTGCTCATTACAGCCCTTAAATAGAAGTCGTGCCTCATATCGAATTTACCATGTAAGATAATTCTTCCAAGTTTTAAAGATACTTCAGGAAAAATGCTGGGCTCAGAAACCAAATGGCATAAATCTGCAAAGAAGTAAAAAGCTAACCTTTAAAAACAATATTGCTTCTACCTCACTTATCAAATTTAAATTTCCCTGTATGGTCCCGGAAGATGACTGGTTAGCCAGAGATGGGAAGATTCTTCACGGAGGAACAACATAACATAGGCACAGTCGCAGGGCGGCCATCAGGTGAGAAATTGGGAATCTACAGAGGTGAGGCTTAAAACCTCTCTGCCCTTTTTTGAGGGAAAGCTGAATCCGAGGATGTTTTATTGCCCTTGTCTAGCCTGGACTAACACTTATTCTACAGGCACACACCTGATCATCCATATGTGCTCTCTTACAACACTAAACTATGTTCTCTAGCTTTATCTTGCATCTACCTACCACTTCACCTTTATATTAAGAAACATTAATAACAATTACAATCATAATAACAGAGAAAAGTGGGATAAACATACAAATCAGGTATAAAGCTCAAAAAATTATAAAAGAAAGAAAGAAAAAAGAAAATAAAAGATAAAGAAAGACATTACATAATGATGAAGGGCTCAGTTCAACAAGACGATATAACCATAATGAGTATATATGAATACAACAACAGGAGCACCAGCATATGTGAAACAAATACTAACAGAATTAAAGGAGGAAATAGAATGCAATGCATACACTTTGGGAGACTTCAACCCACCACTCACTCCAAAGGACAGATCCTAGAGACAGAAAATAAGTAAGGACACAGAAGCACTGAACAAAACACTAGAACAGATGGCCCTAATAGATATCTATACAACTCTACATCCAAAATCAACAGGACACACATTCTTCTCACGTGCACACGAAACATTCTCCAGAAGAGACCACATAGTAAGCAACAAAAAGAGCCTCAGTAAATTCCAAAAGATTGAAAACCTGTCAACCAACTTTTCAGACCACAAATGCATCAAACAACAAATAAATTGTACAAAGAAAGCAAAAAGGCTCACAAACACTTGGAGCCTTAGCAACATGCTCCTAAATAATTAAGTACTCAAAGAACAAATTAAAATGGAGATTTAGCTGTATATGGAAACAAACGACAACAACACAAAGCCAAAACTACTGTGCGTACGGCAAAAGCAGTCTTAAGAGGAAAATATATAGCAATCCAGTCACATGAGAAGAAGGAAGAACAATCCCAAATGAATGGTCTAATGTCACAATTATCGAAATTGGTAAAAGGAGAACAAATGAGGACTAAGGTCAGCAGAAGGTTGGAAAAAATAAAGATCAGAGAAGAAATAAATTAAGTTGAGAAGAAAACATTAGCAAAAATCAATGAAAGCAAGAGCTGGTTCTTCGGGAAATTAACAATACAGATAAGCCTCTTGCCAGACTTATTAAGAGGAAAGGAGTGTCAACACACATCTACAGAATCAGAAATAAAAAAGGAAAACCACGACGGACACCACAGAAATACTAAGAATTATTAGAGAGTAATAAGAAAACCTATACGCTTATAAGCTGGGAAACCAAGGAGAAATGGACAACTTCCTAGGAAAATAAAACCTTCCATGGCTGACCCAGAAAAAAACAGAAAATCTTAACAAACCAAATACCAGCAACGGAATTGTATCAGTAAGCAAAAAACTACCAAAGAACTAATCCCAGGGACAGATGGATTTACCTCAGAATTTTATCAGACAAACAGATCAGACATAATACGCACACTCTTTAAAGTTTTCCAAAAAAGGGAAGAGGAGGGATTATTCCGAATCTCAGTCTATGAAACCAGTATCACTCCAATAGAAAAACCAGGTGAAAACCGTACCAAAGTAAAAATCCCTACAGAGCATTATCCCTGATGAGCGTACATGAGAAATGCAAAACAAAATATTAGCAAACCGAATTCAAAAACACCTCCGAAGGATCATAACCCATGACCAAGTGGGCTTCATTCCAGGGATGCAAAGATTGTACGACATTTGATAATCCATCAAAATCATCCAGCAAATCAACATAAAGACAGACAAAACCACATGATCAACTCCATAGATGCTGAAAAAGCATTCGATAAAGTTCTACAACCATTCATGATAAACACTCTCCACAAAATGTGTATAGAGGGCAAGAACCTCAACATAATAAAGGCCATATATGAAAAACCCACAGGCAACATCATAGTGAACAGCGAGAAGCTGAAAGCTTTTCCTCTGCGATTGGGTACAAGACGGGGATGCCCACACTCCACACTGTTATTCAACACACTACTGGAGGTCCTAGCCAAAGGAAATAGACCAAACAAAGAAACACAAGGAATCCATATAGGTAGACAAGAAGTTAAACTGTCTCTATGTGCAGATGACATGAAATTGTACATAAAAGTCACTAAAGACTCCCCACCAAAAGTACTAGAGCTCATATCGGGATACAGCAAAGTTGCGCGATAGAAAATTAAGACACAGAAATCTGCAGCTTTCCTGTACACGAACAATGAACCAATAGAAAGAGAAATCTGGAAAACAATTCAGTTCACCATTGCAGCAGAAAGTATAAAATTACTAGGAATAAACCTAACCAAAGAAGTGATAGCCATATACTCAGAAAACAATAACTAAACATAAGAGAAACTAAAGGGGACACTAACAAATGGAAACTCACCCATTCACGTGGCTAGGAAGAATTAATATCATGAAAATGGCCATCCTGCCCAAGGCAATATACAGATTTGATGCTTTCCTATCAAATTACCAGCAACATTCTTCAGTGAACTGGAACAAATAATTGAAAAATTCATACGGAAACACCAAAGACCCCGAATAGCCATAGCAATACTGAGAGAGAAGAATAAAGTAGGGGGGATCTCACTCACCGACTTCAAGCTCTACTATAAAGCCTTAGTAATCCAGGCAATATGGTACTGGCACAAGAACAGAGCCACACACCAGTGGAACAGACTAGACACTCCAGACATTAACCCAAATATATGTGTTCAATTAATATATGATAAAGGTGCCATGGACATACAATGGCGAAATGACCGTCTCTTCAACAGATTGTGCTGGCAAATCTGGAAAGCTACATGAAGGAGAATGAAACTGGACCGTGGTCTAAACCCATATACAAAAGTAAATCCAAAATGTATCAAAGACCTGTAGGGAAGTCATGAAACCATTAGACTCTTGGAAGAAAACACAGGCAGAAACCTCTTAGACATAGACATGAGTGACCTTATCTTGAACATATCTCCCGGCTAAGGAAAACAACAGCAAAAATGAACAAGTGGGAATATATTAAGGTGAAAAGCTTCTGTAGAGCAGTAGACACCATCAATACAACAGAAAGGAGCCCTACAGGATGGGAAAATATATTTGTAAATGACACATCCGGTAAAGGATTGCCGCCCAAAATATATAAAGAGCTCACATGCCTCAACAAACAAAAAACAAATAATCAAATAAAAAAAAAACTGGGCAGAGGAACTGAAGAGACAGTTCTGCAAATAACAAATACAGATGGCCAACAGACACATGAAAAGATGCTCCACATCTTTATTATCAGAGAATTGCAAATTAAAACTGCAATGAGTTAACACCTCACAGCACTAAGGATGGCTGTCATTCAAAAGACAAACAACAACAAATGTTGTTGCGACTGTGGAGAAAGGGGAACCCTCTTACACTGCTGGTGGGAATGTAAATTAGTTCAACCATTGTGGAAAGGAGTATGGAGGTTCCTGAAAATGCTCAGAAAAGATTTACCATTGGACCCAGGAATTCCATTCCAAGGAATATACACTAAGAACGCAGCAATCAATTTTGAAAAGACAAATGCACCCCGATGTTTATTGCAGCACTATTTACTATAGCAAAGAACTGGAAGCAACCTAAATGTTCATTGGTAGATGAATGGATAAAGAAGATGTGGTACATATAATAAATGGAATATTACTCAGCCATAAGTTGAGGGCAAATCCTACCATTGGCAGCAACATGGATGGAGCTGGAGGGTATTATGCTCAGTGAAATAAGCCAAGCAGAGAAAGAGAAACACCAAATGATTTCACTGATCTGTGGAGTGTAAGAATGAAAGAAAAACTGAACGAACAAAACTGAAGCGGATTTACAGAAACCATGAATGGAGTAACAGGTACCAAAGGGAAAGAGAGTTTGGAGGATGGGTGGTTAGGGAGAGATAAGGGGGGAAGTAGAAGGAGGTTGTTAAGATTAGCATGCTAATGGGTGTGGGTGGGAGAAAGGGGAGGGCTGTACAACACAGAGAAGACAAGTAGTGATTCTACAACATTTTGCTCTGCTGATGGACAGTGACTGGAAAGGGGTTAACAGTGGGGACCATGTATAGGGGAGAGACTAGAAAACAAAATATTCTTCATGTAAGTTTAGATTAATGTTAACGAGAAAAGAAAAGAAAATAAAGATAGAAAAGGGGGATAACTCCCTGATAGAATAAAATTAACTGTATATCAAGGATTAATTCATGCCTAAAATATCCTTAATTGTGATCAGTTAAAGATTTGCAGATGATCGGTGTGGAGGTACAGTTTTCTGAAAATTTTCCTCTCTATTGAGAAAAAAAGCAGTTCCTGTGTGTTGACCTTCAATGATTTCTACACAATGGTATAAAGGGCATATAAAAGTGTGGGGAAAACGTCTCTTTGTGCTTATGTAGCGGATCCAATAATAAATTGGGCTAACCATAAAATGAACTAAGATACGATATGAAGAAGTACTTCCAACATCAGCACTCTCTGGAAGAGTCATTCCAGAAGATGATCATCAAAAACCTCCACAAAGATCCAGGCACTGCTACAGTTGGAGCTGCATTCGTCTCACCAGTTCCTATACTTGCCATGTGAATGGAGATGGAAATATCTAAGCTGGCCTGTTCATACAGTAAAACAACAAATTTGACTGGGTCTATACTGTTGGAACTCAACCAAGAATTAGGAGAAGTGCAAGTTATAGCGCTCCAAAATCTTACAACTACAGACTATCTACTGTTAAAAGAGCATATGAGATGTGAACAGTTCACAGGAATCGGTTGTTTTAATTTGTCTGATTTCTCTCAGACCGTTCAAGTTCAGTTGGACAATATCCATCATATCATAGATAAATTTTCACAAATGCCTAGGAAGCCTAACTGGTTTTCTTGGTTTCACTGGAGATGGCTGGTAATTATAGGTCTGCTTTCGGTATGTAAGTGTATTCCTTCTATGTTAATGTGTGTGCGCAATTTAATTAGTAGTTTAAAACCTATACATGCTTAAGTTACTCTACGAGAAGATATTTCAAAGAAATAAATAATCTTCCCATGTTTTCGTCCATCTGCTACTTCTATACCTTTTCTTCTTCCTTGCTCATTACAGCCCTTAAATAGAAGTCGTGCCTCATATCGAATTTACCATGGAAGATAATTCTTCCAAGTGGTAAAGATACTTCAGGAAAAATGCTGGGCTCAGAAACCAAATGGCATAAATCTGCAAAGAAGTAAAAAGCTAACCTTTAAAAACAATATTGCTTCTATCTCACTTATCAAATTTAAATTTCCCTGTATGGTCCCGGAAGATGACTGGTTAGCCAGAGATGGGAAGATTCTTCACGGAGGAACAACATAACATAGGCACAGTCTCAGGGCGGCCATCAGGTGAGAAATTGGGAATCTACAGAGGTGAGGCTTAAAACCTCTCTGCCCTTTTTTGAGGGAAAGCTGAATCCGTGGATGTTTTATTGCCCTTGTCTAGCCTGGACTAACACTTAGTCTACAGGCACACACCTGATCATCCATATGTGCTCTCTTACAACACTAAACTATGTTCTCTAGCTTTATCTTGCATCTACCTACCACTTCACCTTTATATTAAGAAACATTAATAACAATTACAATCATAATAACAGAGAAAAGTGGGATAAACATACAAATCAGGTATAAAGCTCAAAAAATTATAAAAGAAAGAAAGAAAAAAAGAAAATAAAAGATAAAGAAAGACTTTACATAATGATGAAGGGCTCAGTTCAACAAGACGATATAACCATAATGAGTATATATGAATACAACAACAGGAGCACCAGCATATGTGAAACAAATACTAACAGAATTAAAGGAGGAAATAGAATGCAATGCATACACTTTGGGAGACTTCAACCCACCACTCACTCCAAAGGACAGATCCTAGAGACAGAAAATAAGTAAGGACACAGAAGCACTGAACAAAACACTAGAACAGATGGCCCTAATAGATATCTATACAACTCTACATCCAAAATCAACATGACACACATTCTTCTCACGTGCACACGAAACATTCTCCAGAAGAGACCACATAGTAAGCAACAAAAAGAGCCTCAGTAAATTCCAAAAGATTGAAAACCTGTCAACCAACTTTTCAGACCACAAATGCATCAAACAACAAATAAATTGTACAAAGAAAGCAAAAAGGCTCACAAACACTTGGAGCCTTAGCAACATGCTCCTAAATAATTAAGTACTCAATGAACAAATTAAAATGGAGATTTAGCTGTATATGGAAACAAACGACAACAACACAAAGCCAAAACTACTGTGCGTACGGCAAAAGCAGTCTTAAGAGGAAAATATATAGCAATCCAGTCACATGAGAAGAAGGAAGAACAATCCCAAATGAATGGTCTAATGTCACAATTATCGAAATTGGTAAAAGGAGAACAAATGAGGACTAAGGTCAGCAGAAGGTTGGAAAAAATAAAGATCAGAGAAGAAATAAATTAAGTTGAGAAGAAAACATTAGCAAAAATCAATGAAAGCAAGAGCTGGTTCTTCGGGAAATTAACAATACAGATAAGCCTCTTGCCAGACTTATTAAGAGGAAAGGAGAGTCAACACACATCTACAGAATCAGAAATAAAAAAGGAAAACCACGACGGACACCACAGAAATACTAAGAATTATTAGAGAGTAATAAGAAAACCTATACGCTTATAAGCTGGGAAACCAAGGAGAAATGGACAACTTCCTAGGAAAATAAAACCTTAAATGGCTGACCCAGAAAAAAACAGAAAATCTTAACAAACCAAATACCAGAAACGGAATTGTATCAGTAAGCAAAAAACTACCAAAGAACTAATCCCAGGGACAGATGGATTTACCTCAGAATTTTATCAGACAAACAGATCAGACATAATACGCACACTCTTTAAAGTTTTCCAAAAAAGGGAAGAGGAGGGATTACTCCGAATCTCAGTCTATGAAACCAGTATCACTCCAATAGAAAAACCAGGTGAAAACCGTACCAAAGTAAAAATCCCTACAGACCATTATCCCTGATGAGCGTACATGAGAAATGCAAAACAAAATATTAGCAAACCGAATTCAAAAACACCTCCGAAGGATCATAACCCATGACCAAGTGGGCTTCAATCCAGGGATGCAAAGATTGTACGACATTTGATAATCCATCAAAATCATCCAGCAAATCAACATAAAGACAGACAAAACCACATGATCAACTCCATAGATGCTGAAAAAGCATTCGATAAAGTTCTACAACCATTCATGATAAACACTCTCCACAAAATGTGTATAGAGGGCAAGAACCTCAACATAATAAAGGCCATATATGAAAAACCCACAGGCAACATCATAGTGAACAGCGAGAAGCTGAAAGCTTTTCCTCTGCGATTGGGTACAAGACGGGGATGCCCACACTCCACACTGTTATTCAACACACTACTGGAGGTCCTAGCCAAAGGAAATAGACCAAACAAAGAAACACAAGGAATCCATATAGGTAGACAAGAAGTTAAACTGTCTCTATGTGCAGATGACATGAAATTGTACATAAAAGTCACTAAAGACTCCCCACCAAAAGTACTAGAGCTCATATCGGGATACAGCAAAGTTGCGCGATAGAAAATTAAGACACAGAAATCTGCAGCTTTCCTGTACACGAACAATGAACCAATAGAAAGAGAAATCTGGAAAACAATTCAGTTCACCATTGCAGCAGAAAGTATAAAATTCCTAGGAATAAACCTAACCAAAGAAGTGATAGCCATATACTCAGAAAACAATAACTAAACATAAGAGAAACTAAAGGGGACACTAACAAATGGAAACTCACCCATTCACGTGGCTAGGAAGAATTAATATCATGAAAATGGCCATCCTGCCCAAGGCAATATACAGATTTGATGCTTTCCTATCAAATTACCAGCAACATTCTTCAGTGAACTGGAACAAATAATTGAAAAATTCATACGGAAACACCAAAGACCCCGAATAGCCATAGCAATACTGAGAGAGAAGAATAAAGTAGGGGGGATCTCACTCACCGACTTCAAGCTCTACTATAAAGCCTTAGTAATCCAGGCAATATGGTACTGGCACAAGAACAGAGCCACACACCAGTGGAACAGACTAGACACTCCAGACATTAACCCAAATATATGTGTTCAATTAATATATGATAAAGGTGCCATGGACATACAATGGCGAAATGACCGTCTCTTCAACAGATTGTGCTGGCAAATCTGGAAAGCTACATGAAGGAGAATGAAACTGGACCGTGGTCTAAACCCATATACAAAAGTAAATCCAAAATGTATCAAAGACCTGTAGGGAAGTCATGAAACCATTAGACTCTTGGAAGAAAACACAGGCAGAAACCTCTTAGACATAGACATGAGTGACCTTATATTGAACATATCTCCCGGCTAAGGAAAACAACAGCAAAAATGAACAAGTGGGAATATATTAAGGTGAAAAGCTTCTGTAGAGCAGTAGACACCATCAATACAACAGAAAGGAGCCCTACAGGATGGGAAAATATATTTGTAAATGACACATCCGGTAAAGGATTGCCGCCCAAAATATATAAAGAGCTCACATGCCTCAACAAACAAAAAACAAATAATCAAATAAAAAAAAAACTGGGCAGAGGAACTGAAGAGACAGTTCTGCAAATAACAAATACAGATGGCCAACAGACACATGAAAAGATGCTCCACATCTTTATTATCAGAGAATTGCAAATTAAAACTGCAATGAGTTAACACCTCACAGCACTAAGGATGGCTGTCATTCAAAAGACAAACAACAACAAATGTTGTTGCGACTGTGGAGAAAGGGGAACCCTCTTACACTGCTGGTGGGAATGTAAATTAGTTCAACCATTGTGGAAAGGAGTATGGAGGTTCCTGAAAATGCTCAGAAAAGATTTACCATTGGACCCAGGAATTCCATTCCAAGGAATATACACTAAGAACGCAGCAATCAATTTTGAAAAGACAAATGCACCCCGATGTTTATTGCAGCACTATTTACTATAGCAAAGAACTGGAAGCAACCTAAATGTTCATTGGTAGATGAATGGATAAAGAAGATGTGGTACATATAATAAATGGAATATTACTCAGCCATAAGTTGAGGGCAAATCCTACCATTGGCAGCAACATGGATGGAGCTGGAGGGTATTATGCTCAGTGAAATAAGCCAAGCAGAGAAAGAGAAACACCAAATGATTTCACTGATCTGTGGAGTGTAAGAATGAAAGAAAAACTGAACGAACAAAACTGAAGCGGATTTACAGAAACCATGAATGGAGTAACAGGTACCAAAGGGAAAGAGAGTTTGGAGGATGGGTGGTTAGGGAGAGATAAGGGGGGAAGTAGAAGGAGGTTGTTAAGATTAGCATGCTAATGGGTGTGGGTGGGAGAAAGGGGAGGGCTGTACAACACAGAGAAGACAAGTAGTGATTCTACAACATTTTGCTCTGCTGATGGACAGTGACTGGAAAGGGGTTAACAGTGGGGACCATGTATAGGGGAGAGACTAGAAAACAAAATATTCTTCATGTAAGTTTAGATTAATGTTAACGAGAAAAGAAAAGAAAATAAAGATAGAAAAGGGGGATAACTCCCTGATAGAATAAAATTAACTGTATATCAAGGATTAATTCATGCCTAAAATATCCTTAATTGTGATCAGTTAAAGATTTGCAGATGATCGGTGTGGAGGTACAGTTTTCTGAAAATTTTCCTCTCTATTGAGAAAAAAAGCAGTTCCTGTGTGTTGACCTTCAATGATTTCTACACAATGGTATAAAGGGCATATAAAAGTGTGGGGAAAACGTCTCTTTGTGCTTATGTAGCGGATCCAATAATAAATTGGGCTAACCATAAAATGAACTAAGATACGATATGAAGAAGTACTTCCAACATCAGCACTCTCTGGAAGAGTCATTCCAGAAGATGATCATCAAAAACCTCCACAAAGATCCAGGCACTGCTACAGTTGGAGCTGCATTCGTCTCACCAGTTCCTATACTTGCCATGTGAATGGAGATGGAAATATCTAAGCTGGCCTGTTCATACAGTAAAACAACAAATTTGACTGGGTCTATACTGTTGGAACTCAACCAAGAATTAGGAGAAGTGCAAGTTATAGCGCTCCAAAATCTTACAACTACAGACTATCTACTGTTAAAAGAGCATATGAGATGTGAACAGTTCACAGGAATCGGTTGTTTTAATTTGTCTGATTTCTCTCAGACCGTTCAAGTTCAGTTGGACAATATCCATCATATCATAGATAAATTTTCACAAATGCCTAGGAAGCCTAACTGGTTTTCTTGGTTTCACTGGAGATGGCTGGTAATTATAGGTCTGCTTTCGGTATGTAAGTGTATTCCTTCTATGTTAATGTGTGTGCGCAATTTAATTAGTAGTTTAAAACCTATACATGCTTAAGTTACTCTACGAGAAGATATTTCAAAGAAATAAATAATCTTCCCATGTTTTCGTCCATCTGCTACTTCTATACCTTTTCTTCTTCCTTGCTCATTACAGCCCTTAAATAGAAGTCGTGCCTCATATCGAATTTACCATGGAAGATAATTCTTCCAAGTGGTAAAGATACTTCAGGAAAAATGCTGGGCTCAGAAACCAAATGGCATAAATCTGCAAAGAAGTAAAAAGCTAACCTTTAAAAACAATATTGCTTCTATCTCACTTATCAAATTTAAATTTCCCTGTATGGTCCCGGAAGATGACTGGTTAGCCAGAGATGGGAAGATTCTTCACGGAGGAACAACATAACATAGGCACAGTCTCAGGGCGGCCATCAGGTGAGAAATTGGGAATCTACAGAGGTGAGGCTTAAAACCTCTCTGCCCTTTTTTGAGGGAAAGCTGAATCCGTGGATGTTTTATTGCCCTTGTCTAGCCTGGACTAACACTTAGTCTACAGGCACACACCTGATCATCCATATGTGCTCTCTTACAACACTAAACTATGTTCTCTAGCTTTATCTTGCATCTACCTACCACTTCACCTTTATATTAAGAAACATTAATAACAATTACAATCATAATAACAGAGAAAAGTGGGATAAACATACAAATCAGGTATAAAGCTCAAAAAATTATAAAAGAAAGAAAGAAAAAAAGAAAATAAAAGATAAAGAAAGACTTTACATAATGATGAAGGGCTCAGTTCAACAAGGCGATATAACCATAATGAGTATATATGAATACAACAACAGGAGCACCAGCATATGTGAAACAAATACTAACAGAATTAAAGGAGGAAATAGAATGCAATGCATACACTTTGGGAGACTTCAACCCACCACTCACTCCAAAGGACAGATCCTAGAGACAGAAAATAAGTAAGGACACAGAAGCACTGAACAAAACACTAGAACAGATGGCCCTAATAGATATCTATACAACTCTACATCCAAAATCAACAGGACACACATTCTTCTCACGTGCACACGAAACATTCTCCAGAAGAGACCACATAGTAAGCAACAAAAAGAGCCTCAGTAAATTCCAAAAGATTGAAAACCTGTCAACCAACTTTTCAGACCACAAATGCATCAAACAACAAATAAATTGTACAAAGAAAGCAAAAAGGCTCACAAACACTTGGAGCCTTAGCAACATGCTCCTAAATAATTAAGTACTCAATGAACAAATTAAAATGGAGATTTAGCTGTATATGGAAACAAACGACAACAACACAAAGCCAAAACTACTGTGCGTACGGCAAAAGCAGTCTTAAGAGGAAAATATATAGCAATCCAGTCACATGAGAAGAAGGAAGAACAATCCCAAATGAATGGTCTAATGTCACAATTATCGAAATTGGTAAAAGGAGAACAAATGAGGACTAAGGTCAGCAGAAGGTTGGAAAAAATAAAGATCAGAGAAGAAATAAATTAAGTTGAGAAGAAAACATTAGCAAAAATCAATGAAAGCAAGAGCTGGTTCTTCGGGAAATTAACAATACAGATAAGCCTCTTGCCAGACTTATTAAGAGGAAAGGAGAGTCAACACACATCTACAGAATCAGAAATAAAAAAGGAAAACCATGACGGACACCACAGAAATACTAAGAATTATTAGAGAGTAATAAGAAAACCTATACGCTTATAAGCTGGGAAACCAAGGAGAAATGGACAACTTCCTAGGAAAATAAAACCTTAAATGGCTGACCCAGAAAAAAACAGAAAATCTTAACAAACCAAATACCAGAAACGGAATTGTATCAGTAAGCAAAAAACTACCAAAGAACTAATCCCAGGGACAGATGGATTTACCTCAGAATTTTATCAGACAAACAGATCAGACATAATACGCACACTCTTTAAAGTTTTCCAAAAAAGGGAAGAGGAGGGATTACTCCGAATCTCAGTCTATGAAACCAGTATCACTCCAATAGAAAAACCAGGTGAAAACCGTACCAAAGTAAAAATCCCTACAGACCATTATACCTGATGAGCGTACATGAGAAATGCAAAACAAAATATTAGCAAACCGAATTCAAAAACACCTCCAAAGGATCATAACCCATGACCAAGTGGGCTTCATTCCAGGGATGCAAAGATTGTACGACATTTGATAATCCATCAACATCATCCAGCAAATCAACATAAAGACAGACAAAACCACATGATCAACTCCATAGATGCTGAAAAAGCATTCGATAAAGTTCTACAACCATTCATGATAAACACTCTAAACAAAATGTGTATAGAGGGCAAGAACCTCAACATAATAAAGGCCATATATGATAAACCCACAGGCAACATCATAGTGAACAGCGAGAAGCTGAAAGCTTTTCCTCTGCGATTGGGTACAAGACGGGGATGCCCACACTCCACACTGTTATTCAACACACTACTGGAGGTCCTAGCCACAGGAAATAGACCAAACAAAGAAACACAAGGAATCCATATAGGTAGACAAGAAGTTAAACTGTCTCTATGTGCAGATGACATGAAATTGTACATAAAAGTCACTAAAGACTCCCCACCAAAAGTACTAGAGCTCATATCGGGATACAGCAAAGTTGCGCGATAGAAAATTAAGACACAGAAATCTGCAGCTTTCCTGTACACGAACAATGAACCAATAGAAAGAGAAATCTGGAAAACAATTCAGTTCACCATTGCAGCAGAAAGTATAAAATTCCTAGGAATAAACCTAACCAAAGAAGTGATAGCCATATACTCAGAAAACAATAACTAAACATAAGAGAAACTAAAGGGGACACTAACAAATGGAAACTCACCCATTCACGTGGCTAGGAAGAATTAATATCATGAAAATGGCCATCCTGCCCAAGGCAATATACAGATTTGATGCTTTCCTATCAAATTACCAGCAACATTCTTCAGTGAACTGGAACAAATAATTGAAAAATTCATACGGAAACACAAAAGACCCCGAATAGCCATAGCAATACTGAGAGAGAAGAATAAAGTAGGGGGGATCTCACTCACCGACTTCAAGCTCTACTATAAAGCCTTAGTAATCAAGGCAATATGGTACTGGCACAAGAACAGAGCCGCACACCAGTGGAACAGACTAGACACTCCAGACATTAACCCAAATATATGTGTTCAATTAATATATGATAAAGGTGCCATGGACATACAATGGCGAAATGACCGTCTCTTCAACAGATTGTGCTGGCAAATCTGGAAAGCTACATGAAGGAGAATGAAACTGGACCGTGGTCTAAACCCATATACAAAAGTAAATCCAAAATGTATCAAAGACCTGTAGGGAAGTCATGAAACCATTAGACTCTTGGAAGAAAACACAGGCAGAAACCTCTTAGACATAGACATGAGTGACCTTATCTTGAACATATCTCCCGGCTAAGGAAAACAACAGCAAAAATGAACAAGTGGGAATATATTAAGGTGAAAAGCTTCTGTAGAGCAGTAGACACCATCAATACAACAGAAAGGAGCCCTACAGGATGGGAAAATATATTTGTAAATGACACATCCGGTAAAGGATTGCCGCCCAAAATATATAAAGAGCTCACATGCCTCAACAAACAAAAAACAAATAATCAAATAAAAAAAAAACTGGGCAGAGGAACTGAAGAGACAGTTCTGCAAATAACAAATACAGATGGCCAACAGACACATGAAAAGATGCTCCACATCTTTATTATCAGAGAATTGCAAATTAAAACTGCAATGAGTTAACACCTCACACCACTAAGGATGGCTGTCATTCAAAAGACAAACAACAACAAATGTTGTTGCGACTGTGGAGAAAGGGGAACCCTCTTACACTGCTGGTGGGAATGTAAATTAGTTCAACCATTGTGGAAAGGAGTATGGAGGTTCCTGAAAATGCTCAGAAAAGATTTACCATTGGACCCAGGAATTCCATTCCAAGGAATATACACTAAGAACGCAGCAATCAATTTTGAAAAGACAAATGCACCCCGATGTTTATTGCAGCACTATTTACTATAGCAAAGAACTGGAAGCAACCTAAATGTCCATTGGTAGATGAATGGATAAAGAAGATGTGGTACATATAATAAATGGAATATTACTCAGCCATAAGTTGAGGGCAAATCCTACCATTGGCAGCAACATGGATGGAGCTGGAGGGTATTATGCTCAGTGAAATAAGCCAAGCAGAGAAAGAGAAACACCAAATGATTTCACTGATCTGTGGAGTGTAAGAACGAAAGAAAAACTGAACGAACAAAACTGAAGCGGATTTACAGAAACCATGAATGGAGTAACAGGTACCAAAGGGAAAGAGAGTTTGGAGGATGGGTGGTTAGGGAGAGATAAGGGGGGAAGTAGAAGGAGGTTGTTAAGATTAGCATGCTAATGGGTGTGGGTGGGAGAAAGGGGAGGGCTGTACAACACAGAGAAGACAAGTAGTGATTCTACAACATTTTGCTCTGCTGATGGACAGTGACTGGAAAGGGGTTAACAGTGGGGACCATGTATAGGGGAGAGACTAGAAAACAAAATATTCTTCATGTAAGTTTAGATTAATGTTAACGAGAAAAGAAAAGAAAGTAAAGATGGAAAAGTTGGATAACTCCCTGATAGAATAAAATTAACTGTATATCAAGGATTAATTCATGCCTAAAATATCCTTAATTGTGATCAGTTAAAGATTTGCAGATGATCGGTGTGGAGGTACAGTTTTCTGAAAATTTTCCTCTGTATTGAGAAAAAAGCAGTTCCTGTGTGTTGACCTTCAATGATTTCTACACAATGGTATAAAGGGCATATAAAAGTGTGGGGAAAACGTCTCTTTGTGCTTATGTAGCGGATCCAATAATAAATTGGGCTAACCATAAAATGAACTAAGATACGATATGAAGAAGTACTTCCAACATCAGCACTCTCTGGAAGAGTCATTCCAGAAGATGATCATCAAAAACCTCCACAAAGATCCAGGCACTGCTACAGTTGGAGCTGCATTCGTCTCACCAGTTCCTATACTTGCCATGTGAATGGAGATGGAAATATCTAAGCTGGCCTGTTCATACAGTAAAACAACAAATTTGACTGGGTCTATACTGTTGGAACTCAACCAAGAATTAGGAGAAGTGCAAGTTATAGCGCTCCAAAATCTTACAACTACAGACTATCTACTGTTAAAAGAGCATATGAGATGTGAACAGTTCACAGGAATCGGTTGTTTTAATTTGTCTGATTTCTCTCAGACCGTTCAAGTTCAGTTGGACAATATCCATCATATCATAGATAAATTTTCACAAATGCCTAGGAAGCCTAACTGGTTTTCTTGGTTTCACTGGAGATGGCTGGTAATTATAGGTCTGCTTTCGGTATGTAAGTGTATTCCTTCTATGTTAATGTGTGTGCGCAATTTAATTAGTAGTTTAAAACCTATACATGCTTAAGTTACTCTACGAGAAGATATTTCAAAGAAATAAATAATCTTCCCATGTTTTCGTCCATCTGCTACTTCTATACCTTTTCTTCTTCCTTGCTCATTACAGCCCTTAAATAGAAGTCGTGCCTCATATCGAATTTACCATGGAAGATAATTCTTCCAAGTGGTAAAGATACTTCAGGAAAAATGCTGGGCTCAGAAACCAAATGGCATAAATCTGCAAAGAAGTAAAAAGCTAACCTTTAAAAACAATATTGCTTCTATCTCACTTATCAAATTTAAATTTCCCTGTATGGTCCCGGAAGATGACTGGTTAGCCAGAGATGGGAAGATTCTTCACGGAGGAACAACATAACATAGGCACAGTCTCAGGGCGGCCATCAGGTGAGAAATTGGGAATCTACAGAGGTGAGGCTTAAAACCTCTCTGCCCTTTTTTGAGGGAAAGCTGAATCCGTGGATGTTTTATTGCCCTTGTCTAGCCTGGACTAACACTTAGTCTACAGGCACACACCTGATCATCCATATGTGCTCTCTTACAACACTAAACTATGTTCTCTAGCTTTATCTTGCATCTACCTACCACTTCACCTTTATATTAAGAAACATTAATAACAATTACAATCATAATAACAGAGAAAAGTGGGATAAACATACAAATCAGGTATAAAGCTCAAAAAATTATAAAAGAAAGAAAGAAAAAAAGAAAATAAAAGATAAAGAAAGACTTTACATAATGATGAAGGGCTCAGTTCAACAAGGCGATATAACCATAATGAGTATATATGAATACAACAACAGGAGCACCAGCATATGTGAAACAAATACTAACAGAATTAAAGGAGGAAATAGAATGCAATGCATACACTTTGGGAGACTTCAACCCACCACTCACTCCAAAGGACAGATCCTAGAGACAGAAAATAAGTAAGGACACAGAAGCACTGAACAAAACACTAGAACAGATGGCCCTAATAGATATCTATACAACTCTACATCCAAAATCAACAGGACACACATTCTTCTCACGTGCACACGAAACATTCTCCAGAAGAGACCACATAGTAAGCAACAAAAAGAGCCTCAGTAAATTCCAAAAGATTGAAAACCTGTCAACCAACTTTTCAGACCACAAATGCATCAAACAACAAATAAATTGTACAAAGAAAGCAAAAAGGCTCACAAACACTTGGAGCCTTAGCAACATGCTCCTAAATAATTAAGTACTCAATGAACAAATTAAAATGGAGATTTAGCTGTATATGGAAACAAACGACAACAACACAAAGCCAAAACTACTGTGCGTACGGCAAAAGCAGTCTTAAGAGGAAAATATATAGCAATCCAGTCACATGAGAAGAAGGAAGAACAATCCCAAATGAATGGTCTAATGTCACAATTATCGAAATTGGTAAAAGGAGAACAAATGAGGACTAAGGTCAGCAGAAGGTTGGAAAAAATAAAGATCAGAGAAGAAATAAATTAAGTTGAGAAGAAAACATTAGCAAAAATCAATGAAAGCAAGAGCTGGTTCTTCGGGAAATTAACAATACAGATAAGCCTCTTGCCAGACTTATTAAGAGGAAAGGAGAGTCAACACACATCTACAGAATCAGAAATAAAAAAGGAAAACCATGACGGACACCACAGAAATACTAAGAATTATTAGAGAGTAATAAGAAAACCTATACGCTTATAAGCTGGGAAACCAAGGAGAAATGGACAACTTCCTAGGAAAATAAAACCTTAAATGGCTGACCCAGAAAAAAACAGAAAATCTTAACAAACCAAATACCAGAAACGGAATTGTATCAGTAAGCAAAAAACTACCAAAGAACTAATCCCAGGGACAGATGGATTTACCTCAGAATTTTATCAGACAAACAGATCAGACATAATACGCACACTCTTTAAAGTTTTCCAAAAAAGGGAAGAGGAGGGATTACTCCGAATCTCAGTCTATGAAACCAGTATCACTCCAATAGAAAAACCAGGTGAAAACCGTACCAAAGTAAAAATCCCTACAGACCATTATACCTGATGAGCGTACATGAGAAATGCAAAACAAAATATTAGCAAACCGAATTCAAAAACACCTCCAAAGGATCATAACCCATGACCAAGTGGGCTTCATTCCAGGGATGCAAAGATTGTACGACATTTGATAATCCATCAACATCATCCAGCAAATCAACATAAAGACAGACAAAACCACATGATCAACTCCATAGATGCTGAAAAAGCATTCGATAAAGTTCTACAACCATTCATGATAAACACTCTAAACAAAATGTGTATAGAGGGCAAGAACCTCAACATAATAAAGGCCATATATGATAAACCCACAGGCAACATCATAGTGAACAGCGAGAAGCTGAAAGCTTTTCCTCTGCGATTGGGTACAAGACGGGGATGCCCACACTCCACACTGTTATTCAACACACTACTGGAGGTCCTAGCCACAGGAAATAGACCAAACAAAGAAACACAAGGAATCCATATAGGTAGACAAGAAGTTAAACTGTCTCTATGTGCAGATGACATGAAATTGTACATAAAAGTCACTAAAGACTCCCCACCAAAAGTACTAGAGCTCATATCGGGATACAGCAAAGTTGCGCGATAGAAAATTAAGACACAGAAATCTGCAGCTTTCCTGTACACGAACAATGAACCAATAGAAAGAGAAATCTGGAAAACAATTCAGTTCACCATTGCAGCAGAAAGTATAAAATTCCTAGGAATAAACCTAACCAAAGAAGTGATAGCCATATACTCAGAAAACAATAACTAAACATAAGAGAAACTAAAGGGGACACTAACAAATGGAAACTCACCCATTCACGTGGCTAGGAAGAATTAATATCATGAAAATGGCCATCCTGCCCAAGGCAATATACAGATTTGATGCTTTCCTATCAAATTACCAGCAACATTCTTCAGTGAACTGGAACAAATAATTGAAAAATTCATACGGAAACACAAAAGACCCCGAATAGCCATAGCAATACTGAGAGAGAAGAATAAAGTAGGGGGGATCTCACTCACCGACTTCAAGCTCTACTATAAAGCCTTAGTAATCAAGGCAATATGGTACTGGCACAAGAACAGAGCCGCACACCAGTGGAACAGACTAGACACTCCAGACATTAACCCAAATATATGTGTTCAATTAATATATGATAAAGGTGCCATGGACATACAATGGCGAAATGACCGTCTCTTCAACAGATTGTGCTGGCAAATCTGGAAAGCTACATGAAGGAGAATGAAACTGGACCGTGGTCTAAACCCATATACAAAAGTAAATCCAAAATGTATCAAAGACCTGTAGGGAAGTCATGAAACCATTAGACTCTTGGAAGAAAACACAGGCAGAAACCTCTTAGACATAGACATGAGTGACCTTATCTTGAACATATCTCCCGGCTAAGGAAAACAACAGCAAAAATGAACAAGTGGGAATATATTAAGGTGAAAAGCTTCTGTAGAGCAGTAGACACCATCAATACAACAGAAAGGAGCCCTACAGGATGGGAAAATATATTTGTAAATGACACATCCGGTAAAGGATTGCCGCCCAAAATATATAAAGAGCTCACATGCCTCAACAAACAAAAAACAAATAATCAAATAAAAAAAAAACTGGGCAGAGGAACTGAAGAGACAGTTCTGCAAATAACAAATACAGATGGCCAACAGACACATGAAAAGATGCTCCACATCTTTATTATCAGAGAATTGCAAATTAAAACTGCAATGAGTTAACACCTCACACCACTAAGGATGGCTGTCATTCAAAAGACAAACAACAACAAATGTTGTTGCGACTGTGGAGAAAGGGGAACCCTCTTACACTGCTGGTGGGAATGTAAATTAGTTCAACCATTGTGGAAAGGAGTATGGAGGTTCCTGAAAATGCTCAGAAAAGATTTACCATTGGACCCAGGAATTCCATTCCAAGGAATATACACTAAGAACGCAGCAATCAATTTTGAAAAGACAAATGCACCCCGATGTTTATTGCAGCACTATTTACTATAGCAAAGAACTGGAAGCAACCTAAATGTCCATTGGTAGATGAATGGATAAAGAAGATGTGGTACATATAATAAATGGAATATTACTCAGCCATAAGTTGAGGGCAAATCCTACCATTGGCAGCAACATGGATGGAGCTGGAGGGTATTATGCTCAGTGAAATAAGCCAAGCAGAGAAAGAGAAACACCAAATGATTTCACTGATCTGTGGAGTGTAAGAACGAAAGAAAAACTGAACGAACAAAACTGAAGCGGATTTACAGAAACCATGAATGGAGTAACAGGTACCAAAGGGAAAGAGAGTTTGGAGGATGGGTGGTTAGGGAGAGATAAGGGGGGAAGTAGAAGGAGGTTGTTAAGATTAGCATGCTAATGGGTGTGGGTGGGAGAAAGGGGAGGGCTGTACAACACAGAGAAGACAAGTAGTGATTCTACAACATTTTGCTCTGCTGATGGACAGTGACTGGAAAGGGGTTAACAGTGGGGACCATGTATAGGGGAGAGACTAGAAAACAAAATATTCTTCATGTAAGTTTAGATTAATGTTAACGAGAAAAGAAAAGAAAGTAAAGATGGAAAAGTTGGATAACTCCCTGATAGAATAAAATTAACTGTATATCAAGGATTAATTCATGCCTAAAATATCCTTAATTGTGATCAGTTAAAGATTTGCAGATGATCGGTGTGGAGGTACAGTTTTCTGAAAATTTTCCTCTGTATTGAGAAAAAAGCAGTTCCTGTGTGTTGACCTTCAATGATTTCTACACAATGGTATAAAGGGCATATAAAAGTGTGGGGAAAACGTCTCTTTGTGCTTATGTAGCGGATCCAATAATAAATTGGGCTAACCATAAAATGAACTAAGATACGATATGAAGAAGTACTTCCAACATCAGCACTCTCTGGAAGAGTCATTCCAGAAGATGATCATCAAAAACCTCCACAAAGATCCAGGCACTGCTACAGTTGGAGCTGCATTCGTCTCACCAGTTCCTATACTTGCCATGTGAATGGAGATGGAAATATCTAAGCTGGCCTGTTCATACAGTAAAACAACAAATTTGACTGGGTCTATACTGTTGGAACTCAACCAAGAATTAGGAGAAGTGCAAGTTATAGCGCTCCAAAATCTTACAACTACAGACTATCTACTGTTAAAAGAGCATATGAGATGTGAACAGTTCACAGGAATCGGTTGTTTTAATTTGTCTGATTTCTCTCAGACCGTTCAAGTTCAGTTGGACAATATCCATCATATCATAGATAAATTTTCACAAATGCCTAGGAAGCCTAACTGGTTTTCTTGGTTTCACTGGAGATGGCTGGTAATTATAGGTCTGCTTTCGGTATGTAAGTGTATTCCTTCTATGTTAATGTGTGTGCGCAATTTAATTAGTAGTTTAAAACCTATACATGCTTAAGTTACTCTACGAGAAGATATTTCAAAGAAATAAATAATCTTCCCATGTTTTCGTCCATCTGCTACTTCTATACCTTTTCTTCTTCCTTGCTCATTACAGCCCTTAAATAGAAGTCGTGCCTCATATCGAATTTACCATGTAAGATAATTCTTCCAAGTGGTAAAGATACTTCAGGAAAAATGCTGGGCTCAGAAACCAAATGGCATAAATCTGCAAAGAAGTAAAAAGCTAACCTTTAAAAACAATATTGCTTCTATCTCACTTATCAAATTTAAATTTCCCTGTATGGTCCCGGAAGATGACTGGTTAGCCAGAGTTGGGAAGATTCTTCATGGAGGAACAACATAACATAGGCACAGTCGCAGGGCGGCCATCAGGTGAGAAATTGGGAATCTACAGAGGTGAGGCTTAAAACCTCTCTGCCCTTTTTTGAGGGAAAGCTGAATCCGTGGATGTTTTATTGCCCTTGTCTAGCCTGGACTAACACTTAGTCTACAGGCACACACCTGATCATCCATATGTGCTCTCTTACAACACTAAACTATGTTCTCTAGCTTTATCTTGCATCTACCTACCACTTCACCTTTATATTAAGAAACATTAATAACAATTACAATCATAATAACAGAGAAAAGTGGGATAAACATACAAATCAGGTATAAAGCTCAAAAAATTATAAAAGAAAGAAAGAAAAAAGAAAATAAAAGATAAAGAAAGACATTACATAATGATGAAGGGCTCAGTTCAACAAGACGATATAACCATAATGAGTATATATGAATACAACAACAGGAGCACCAGCATATGTGAAACAAATACTAACAGAATTAAAGGAGGAAATAGAATGCAATGCATACACTTTGGGAGACTTCAACCCACCACTCACTCCAAAGGACAGATCCTAGAGACAGAAAATAAGTAAGGACACAGAAGCACTGAACAAAACACTAGAACAGATGGCCCTAATAGATATCTATACAACTCTACATCCAAAATCAACAGGACACACATTCTTCTCACGTGCACACGAAACATTCTCCAGAAGAGACCACATAGTAAGCAACAAAAAGAGCCTCAGTAAATTCCAAAAGATTGAAAACCTGTCAACCAACTTTTCAGACCACAAATGCATCAAACAACAAATAAATTGTACAAAGAAAGCAAAAAGGCTCACAAACACTTGGAGCCTTAGCAACATGCTCCTAAATAATTAAGTACTCAAAGAACAAATTAAAATGGAGATTTAGCTGTATATGGAAACAAACGACAACAACACAAAGCCAAAACTACTGTGCGTACGGCAAAAGCAGTCTTAAGAGGAAAATATATAGCAATCCAGTCACATGAGAAGAAGGAAGAACAATCCCAAATGAATGGTCTAATGTCACAATTATCGAAATTGGTAAAAGGAGAACAAATGAGGACTAAGGTCAGCAGAAGGTTGGAAAAAATAAAGATCAGAGAAGAAATAAATTAAGTTGAGAAGAAAACATTAGCAAAAATCAATGAAAGCAAGAGCTGGTTCTTCGGGAAATTAACAATACAGATAAGCCTCTTGCCAGACTTATTAAGAGGAAAGGAGAGTCAACACACATCTACAGAATCAGAAATAAAAAAGGAAAACCATGACGGACACCACAGAAATACTAAGAATTATTAGAGAGTAATAAGAAAACCTATACGCTTATAAGCTGGGAAACCAAGGAGAAATGGACAACTTCCTAGGAAAATAAAACCTTCCATGGCTGACCCAGAGAAAAACAGAAAATCTTAACAAACCAAATACCAGAAACGGAATTGTATCAGTAAGCAAAAAACTACCAAAGAACTAATCCCAGGGACAGATGGATTTACCTCAGAATTTTATCAGACAAACAGATCAGACATAATACGCACAATCTTTAAAGTTTTCCAAAAAAGGGAAGAGGAGGGATTACTCCGAATCTCAGTCTATGAAACCAGTATCACTCCAATAGAAAAACCAGGTGAAAACCGTACCAAAGTAAAAATCCCTACAGACCATTATCCCTGATGAGCGTAGATGAAAAATGCAAACCAAATATTAGCAAACCGAATTCAAAAACACCTCCAAAGGATCATAACCCATGACCAACTGGGCTTCATTCCAGGGATGCAAAGATTGTACGACATTTGGTAATCCATCAACATCATCCAGCAAATCAAAATAAAGACAGACAAAACCACATGATCATCTCCATAGATGCTGAAAAAGCATTCGATAAAGTTCTACAACCATTCATGATAAACACTCTCCACAAAATGTGTATAGAGGGCAAGAACCTCAACATAATAAAGACCATATATGATAAACCCACAGGCAACATCATAGTGAACAGCGAGAAGCTGAAAGCTTTTCCTCTGCGATTGGGTACAAGACGGGGATGCCCACTCTCCACACTGTTATTCAACACACTACTGGAGGTCCTAGCCACAGGAAATAGACAAAACAAAGAAACACAAGGAATCCATATAGGTAGACAAGAAGTTAAACTGCCTCTATGTGCAGATGACATGAAATTGTACATAAAAGTCACTAAAGACTCCCCACCAAAAGTACTAGAGCTCATATCGGGATACAGCAAAGTTGCGCGATAGAAAATTAAGACACAGAAATCTGCAGCTTTCCTGTACACGAACAATGAACCAATAGAAAGAGAAATCTGGAAAACAATTCCGTTCACCATTGCAGCAGAAAGTATAAAATTCCTAGGAATAAACCTAACCAAAGAAGTGATAGCCATATACTCAGAAAACAACTACTAAACATAAGAGAAACTAAAGGGGACACTAACAAATGGAAACTCACCCATTCACGTGGCTAGGAAGAATTAATATCATGAAAATGGCCATCCTGCCCAAGACAATATACAGATTTGATGCTTTCCTATCAAATTACCAGCAACATTCTTCAGTGAACTGGAACAAATAATTTAAAAATTTATACGGAAACACCAAAGACCCCGAATAGACATGGCAATACTGAGAGAGAAGAATAAAGTAGGGGGGATCTCACTCACCGACTTCAAGCTCTACTATAAAGCCTTAGTAATCAAGGCAATATGGTACTGGCACAAGAACAGAGCCGCACACCAGTGGAACAGACTAGACACTCCAGACATTAACCCAAATATATGTGTTCAATTAATATATGATAAAGGTGCCATGGACATACAATGGCGAAATGACCGTCTCTTCAACAGATTGTGCTGGCAAATCTGGAAAGCTACATGAAGGAGAATGAAACTGGACCGTGGTCTAAACCCATATACAAAAGTAAATCCAAAATGTATCAAAGACCTGTAGGGAAGTCATGAAACCATTAGACTCTTGGAAGAAAACACAGGCAGAAACCTCTTAGACATAGACATGAGTGACCTCTTCTTGAACATATCTCCCGGCTAAGGAAAACAACAGCAAAAATGAACAAGTGGGAATATATTAAGGTGAAACGCTTCTGTAGAGCAGTAGACACCATCAATACAACAGAAAGGAGCCCTACAGGATGGGAAAATATATTTGTAAATGACACATCCGGTAAAGGATTGCCGCCCAAAATATATAAAGAGCTCACATGCCTCAACAAACAAAAAACAAATAATCAAATTAAAAAAAACTGTTCAGAGGAACTGAAGAGACAGGTCTGCAAATAACAAATACAGATGGCCAACAGACACATGAAAAGATGCTCCACATCTTTATTATCAGAGAATTGCAAATTAAAACTGCAATGAGTTAACACCTCACACCACTAAGGATGGCTGTCATTCAAAAGACAAACAACAACAAATGTTGTTGCGACTGTGGAGAAAGGGGAACCCTCTTACACTGCTGGTGGGAATGTAAATTAGTTCAACCATTGTGGAAAGGAGTATGGAGGTTCCTGAAAATGCTCAGAAAAGATTTACCATTGGACCCAGGAATTCCATTCCAAGGAATATACACTAAGAACGCAGCAATCAATTTTGAAAAGACAAATGCACCCCGATGTTTATTGCAGCACTATTTACTATAGCAAAGAACTGGAAGCAACCTAAATGTCCATTGGTAGATGAATGGATAAAGAAGATGTGGTACATATAATAAATGGAATATTACTCAGCCATAAGTTGAGGGCAAATCCTACCATTGGCAGCAACATGGATGGAGCTGGAGGGTATTATGCTCAGTGAAATAAGCCAAGCAGAGAAAGAGAAACACCAAATGATTTCACTGATCTGTGGAGTGTAAGAACGAAAGAAAAACTGAACGAACAAAACTGAAGCGGATTTACAGAAACCATGAATGGAGTAACAGGTACCAAAGGGAAAGAGAGTTTGGAGGATGGGTGGTTAGGGAGAGATAAGGGGGGAAGTAGAAGGAGGTTGTTAAGATTAGCATGCTAATGGGTGTGGGTGGGAGAAAGGGGAGGGCTGTACAACACAGAGAAGACAAGTAGTGATTCTACAACATTTTGCTCTGCTGATGGACAGTGACTGGAAAGGGGTTAACAGTGGGGACCATGTATAGGGGAGAGACTAGAAAACAAAATATTCTTCATGTAAGTTTAGATTAATGTTAACGAGAAAAGAAAAGAAAATAAAGATAGAAAAGGGGGATAACTCCCTGATAGAATAAAATTAACTGTATATCAAGGATTAATTCATGCCTAAAATATCCTTAATTGTGATCAGTTAAAGATTTGCAGATGATCGGTGTGGAGGTACAGTTTTCTGAAAATGTTCCTCTCTATTGAGAAAAAAGCAGTTCCTGTGTGTTGACCTTCAATGATTTCTACACAATGGTATAAAGGGCATACAAAAGTGTGGGGAAAACGTCTCTTTGTGCTTATGTAGCGGATCCAATAATAAATTGGGCTAACCATAAAATGAACTAAGATACGATATGAAGAAGTACTTCCAACATCAGCACTCTCTGGAAGAGTCATTCCAGAAGATGATCATCAAAAACCTCCACAAAGATCCAGGCACTGCTACAGTTGGAGCTGCATTCGTCTCACCAGTTCCTATACTTGCCATGTGAATGGAGATGGAAATATCTAAGCTGGCCTCTTCATACAGTAAAACAACAAATTTGACTGGGTCTATACTGTTGGAACTCAACCAAGAATTAGGAGAAGTGCAAGTTATAGCGCTCCAAAATCTTACAAATACAGACTATCTACTGTTAAAAGAGCATATGAGATGTGAACAGTTCACAGGAATCGGTTGTTTTAATTTGTCTGATTTCTCTCAGACCGTTCAAGTTCAGTTGGACAATATCCATCATATCATAGATAAATTTTCACAAATGCCTAGGAAGCCTAACTGGTTTTCTTGGTTTCACTGGAGATGGCTGGTAATTATAGGTCTGCTTTCGGTATGTAAGTGTATTCCTTCTATGTTAATGTGTGTGCGCAATTTAATTAGTAGTTTAAAACCTTTTCATGCTTAAGTTACTCTACGAGAAGATATTTCAAAGAAATAAATAATCTTCCCATGTTTTCGTCCATCTGCTACTTCTATACCTTTTCTTCTTCCTTGCTCATTACAGCCCTTAAATAGAAGTCATGCCTCATATCGAATTTACCATGTAAGATAATTCTTCCAAGTGGTAAAGATACTTCAGGAAAAATGCTGGGCTCAGAAACCAAATGGCATAAATCTTCAAAGAAGTAAAAAGCTAACTTTTAAAAACAATATTGCTTCTATCTCACTTATCAAATTTAAATTTCCCTGTATGGTCCCGGAAGATGACTGGTTAGCCAGAGATGAGAAGATTCTTCACGGAGGAAAAACATAACATAGGCACAGTCGCAGGGCGGCCATCAGGTGAGAAATTGGGAATCTACAGCTGTGAGGCTTAAAACCTCAATGCCCTTTTTTGAGGAAAGCTGAATCCGTGGATGTTCTATTGCCCTTGTCTAGCCTGGACTAACACTTAGTCTACAGGCACACACCTGATCATCCATATGTGCTCTCTTACAACACTAAACTATGTTCTCTAGCTTTATCTTGCATCTACCTACCACTTCACCTTTATATTAAGAAACATTAATAACAATTACAATCATAATAACAGAGAAAAGTGGGATAAACATACAAATCAGGTATAAAGCTCAAAAAGTTATAAAAGAAAGAAAGAAAAAAGAAAATAAAAGATAAAGAAAGACATTACATAACGATGAAGGGCTCAGTTCAACAAGACGATATAACCATAATGAGTATATATGAATACAACACAGGAGCACCAGCATATGTGAAACAAATACTAACAGAATTAAAGGAGGAAATAGAATGCAATGCATACACTTTGGGAGACTTCAACCCACCACTCACTCCAAAGGACAGATCCTAGAGACAGAAAATAAGTAAGGACACAGAAGCACTGAACAAAACACTAGAACAGATGGCCCTAATAGATATCTATACAACTCTACATCCAAAATCAACAGGACACACATTCTTCTCACGTGCACACGAAACATTCTCCAGAAGAGACCACATAGTAAGCAACAAAAAGAGCCTCAGTAAATTCCAAAAGATTGAAAACCTGTCAACCAACTTTTCAGACCACAAATGCATCAAACAACAAATAAATTGTACAAAGAAAGCAAAAAGGCTCACAAACACTTGGAGCCTTAGCAACATGCTCCTAAATAATTAAGTACTCAAAGAACAAATTAAAATGGAGATTTAGCTGTATATGGAAACAAATGACAACAACACAAAGCCAAAACTACTGTTGGTACGGCAAAAGCAGTCTTAAGAGGAAAATATATAGCAATCCAGTCACATGAGAAGAAGGAAGAACAATCCCAAATGAATGGTCTAATGTCACAATTATCGAAATTGGTAAAAGGAGAACAAATGAGGACTAAGGTCAGCAGAAGGTTGGAAAAAATAAAGATCAGAGAAGAAATAAATTAAGTTGAGAAGAAAACATTAGCAAAAATCAATGAAAGCAAGAGCTGGTTCTTCGGGAAATTAACAATACAGATAAGCCTCTTGCCAGACTTATTAAGAGGAAAGGAGAGTCAACACACATCTACAGAATCAGAAATAAAAAAGGAAAACCACGACGGACACCACAGAAATACTAAGAATTATTAGAGAGTAATAAGAAAACCTACACGCTTATAAGCTGGGAAACCAAGGAGAAATGGACAACTTCCTAGGAAAATAAAACCTTCCATGGCTGACCCAGAAAAAAACAGAAAATCTTAACAAACCAAATACCAGCAACGGAATTGTATCAGTAAGCAAAAAACTACCAAAGAACAAATCCCAGGGACAGATGGATTTACCTCAGAATTTTATCAGACATACAGATCAGACATAATACGCACACTCTTTAAAGTTTTCCAAAAAAGGGAAGAGGAGGGATTACTCCGAATCTCAGTCTATGAAACCAGTATCACTCCAATAGAAAAACCAGGTGAAAACCGTAAAAAAGTAAAAATCCCTACAGACCATTATCCCTGATGAGCGTAGATGAAAAATGCAAAACAAAATATTAGCAAACCGAATTCAAAAACACCTCCAAAGGATCATAACCCATGACCAAGTGGGCTTCATTCCAGTGATGCAAAGATTGTACGACATTTGATAATCCATCAACATCATCCAGCAAATCAACATAAAGACAGACAAAACCACATGATCACCTCCATAGATGCTGAAAAAGCATTCGATAAAGTTCTACAACCATTCATGATAAACACTCTCCACAAAATGTGTATAGAGGGCAAGAACCTCAACATAATAAAGGCCATATATGATAAACCCACAGGAAACATCATAGTGAACAGCGAGAAGCTGAAAGCTTTTCCTCTGCGATTGGGTACAAGACGGGGATGCCCACTCTCCACACTGTTATTCAACACACTACTGGAGGTCCTAGCCACAGGAAATAGACAAAACAAAGAAACACAAGAAATCCATATAGGTAGACAAGAAGTTAAACTGTCTCTATGTGCAGATGACATGAAATTGTACATAAAAGTCACTAAAGACTCCCCACCAAAAGTACTAGAGCTCATATCGGGATACAGCAAAGTTGCGCGATAGAAAATTAAGACACAGAAATCTGCAGCTTTCCTGTACACGAACAATGAACCAATAGAAAGAGAAATCTGGAAAACAATTCCGTTCACCATTGCAGCAGAAAGTATAAAATTCCTAGGAATAAACCTAACCAAAGAAGTGATAGCCATATACTCAGAAAACAACAACTAAACATAAGAGAAACTAAAGGGGACACTAACAAATGGAAACTCACCCATTCACGTGGCTAGGAAGAATTAATATCATGAAAATGGCCATCCTGCCCAAGACAATATACAGATTTGATGCTTTCCTATCAAATTACCAGCAACATTCTTCAGTGAACTGGAACAAATAATTGAAAAATTCTTACGGAAACACCAAAGACCCCGAATAGCCATAGCAATACTGAGAGAGAAGAATAAAGTAGGGGGGATCTCACATACCGACTTCAAGCTCTACTATAAAGCCTTAGTAATCAAGGCAATATGGTACTGGCACAAGAACAGAGCCACACACCAGTGGAACAGACTAGACACTCCAGACATTAACCCAAATATATGTGTTCAATTAATATATGATAAAGGTGCCATGGACATACAATGGCGAAATGACCGTCTCTTCAACAGATTGTGCTGGCAAATCTGGAAATCTACATGAAGGAGAATGAAACTGGACCGTGGTCTAAACCCATATAGAAAAGTAAATCCAAAATGTATGAAAGACCTGTAGGGAAGTCATGAAACCATTAGACTCTCGGAAGAAAACACAAGCAGAAACCTCTTAGACATAGACATGAGTGACCTTATCTTGAACATATCTCCCGGCTAAGGAAAACAACTGCAAAAATGAACAAGTGGGAATATATTAAGGTGAAAAGCTTCTGTAGAGCAGTAGACACCATCAATACAACAGAAAGGAGCCCTACAGGATGGGAAAATATATTTGTAAATGACACATCCGGTAAAGGATTGCCGCCCAAAATATATAAAGAGCTCACATGCCTCAACAAACAAAAAACAAATAACCAAATTAAAAAAAACTGGGCAGAGGAACTGAAGAGACAGTTCTGCAAATAACAAATACAGACGGCCACCAGACACATGAAAAGATGCTCCACATCTTTATTATCAGAGAATTGCAAATTAAAACTGCAATGAGTTAACACCTCACACCACTAAGGATGGCTGTCATTCAAAAGACAAACAACAACAAATGTTGTTGCGACTGTGGAGAAAGGGGAACCCTCTTACACTGCTGGTGGGAATGTAAATTAGTTCAACCATTGTGGAAAGGAGTATGGAGGTTCCTGAAAATGCTCAGAGAAGATTTACCATTGGACCCAGGAATTCCATTCCATGGAATATACACTAAGAACGCAGCAATCAATTTTGAAAAGACAAATGCACCCCGATGTTTATTGCAGCACTCTTTACTATAGCAAAGAACTGGAAGCAACCTAAATGTCCATTGGTAGATGAATGGATAAAGAAGATGTGGTACATATAATAAATGGAATATTACTCAGCCATAAGATGAGGGCAAATCCTACCATTGGCAGCAACATGGATGGAGCTGGAGGGTATTATGCTCAGTGAAATAAACCAAGCAGAGAAAGAGAAACACCAAATGATTTCACTGATCTGTGGAGTGTAAGAACGAAAGAAAAACTGAACGAACAAAACTGAAGCGGATTTACAGAAACCATGAATTGAGTAACAGGTACCAAAGGGAAAGAGAGTTTGGAGGATGGGTGGTTAGGGAGAGATAAGGGGGGAAGTAGAAGGAGGTTGTTAAGATTAGCATGCTAATGGGTGTGGGTGGGAGAAAGGGGAGGGCTGTACAACACAGAGAAGACAATTAGTGATTCTACAACATTTTGCTCTGCTGATGGACAGTGACTGGAAAGGGGTTAACAGTGGGGACCATGTATAGGGGAGAGACTAGAAAACAAAATATTCTTCATGTAAGTTTAGATTAATGTTAACGAGAAAAGAAAAGAAAATAAAGATAGAAAAGGGGGATAACTCCCTGATAGAATAAAACTAACTGTATATCAAGGATTAATTCATGCCTAAAATATCCTTAATTGTGATCAGTTAAAGATTTGCAGATGATCGGTGTGGAGGTACAGTTTTCTGAAAATGTTCCTCTCTATTGAGAAAAAACAGTTCCTGTGTGTTGACCTTCAATGATTTCTACACAATATTATAAAGGGCATATAAAAGTGTGGGGAAAACGTCTCTTTGTGCTTATGTAGAGGATCAAATAATAAATTGGGCTAACCATAAAATGAACTAAGATACGATATGAAGAAGTACTTCCAACATCAGCACTCTCTGGAAGAGTCATTCCAGAAGATGATCATCAAAAACCTCCACAAAGATCCAGGCACTGCTACAGTTGGAGCTGCATTCGTCTCACCAGTTCCTATACTTGCCATGTGAATGGAGATGGAAATATCTAAGCTGGCCTGTTCATACAGTAAAACAACAAATTTGACTGGGTCTATACTGTTGGAACTCAACCAAGAATTAGGAGAAGTGCAAGTTATAGCGCTCCAAAATCTTACAACTACAGACTATCTACTGTTAAAAGAGCATATGAGATGTGAACAGTTCACAGGAATCGGTTGTTTTAATTTGTCTGATTTCTCTCAGACCGTTCAAGTTCAGTTGGACAATATCCATCATATCATAGATAAATTTTCACAAATGCCTAGGAAGCCTAACTTTTTTTCTTGGTTTCACTGGAGATGGCTGGTAATTATAGGTCTGCTTTCGGTATGTAAGTGTATTCCTTCTATGTTAATGTGTGTGCGCAATTTAATTAGTAGTTTAAAACCTATACATGCTTAAGTTACTCTACGAGAAGATATTTCAAAGAAATAAATAATCTTCCCATGTTTTCGTCCATCTGCTACTTCTATACCTTTTCTTCTTCCTTGCTCATTACAGCCCTTAAATAGAAGTCGTGCCTCATATCGAATTTACCATGGAAGATAATTCTTCCAAGTGGTAAAGATACTTCAGGAAAAATGCTGGGCTCAGAAACCAAATGGCATAAATCTGCAAAGAAGTAAAAAGCTAACCTTTAAAAACAATATTGCTTCTATCTCACTTATCAAATTTAAATTTCCCTGTATGGTCCCGGAAGATGACTGGTTAGCCAGAGATGGGAAGATTCTTCACGGAGGAACAACATAACATAGGCACAGTCGCAGGGCGGCCATCAGGTGAGAAATTGGGAATCTACAGAGGTGAGGCTTAAAACCTCAATGCACTTTTTTGAGGAAAGCTGAATCCGTGGATGTTCTATTGCCCTTGTCTAGCCTGGACTAACACTTAGTCTACAGGCACACACCTGATCATCCATATGTGCTCTCTTACAACACTAAACTATGTTCTCTAGCTTTATCTTGCATCTACCTACCACTTCACCTTTATATTAAGAAACATTAATAACAATTACAATCATAATAACAGAGAAAAGTGGAATAAACTTACAAATCAGGTATAAAGCTCAAAAAGTTATAAAAGAAAGAAAGAAAAAAGAAAATAAAAGATAAAGAAAGACATTACATAATGATGAAGGGCTCAGTTCAACAAGACGATATAACCATAATGAGTATATATGAATACAACACAGGAGCACCAGCATATGTGAAACAAATACTAACAGAATTAAAGGAGGAAATAGAATGCAATGCATACACTTTGGTAGACTTCAACCCACCACTCACTCCAAAGGACAGATCCTAGAGACAGAAAATAAGTAAGGACACAGAAGCACTGAACAAAACACTAGAACAGATGGCCCTAATAGATATCTATACAACTCTACATCCAAAATCAACAGGACACACATTCTTCTCACGTGCACACGAAACATTCTCCAGAAGAGACCACATAGTAAGCAACAAAAAGAGCCTCAGTAAATTCCAAAAGATTGAAAACCTGTCAACCAACTTTTCAGACCACAAATGCATCAAACAACAAATAAATTGTACAAAGAAAGCAAAAAGGCTCACAAACACTTGGAGCCTTAGCAACATGCTCCTAAATAATTAAGTACTCAAAGAACAAATTAAAATGGAGATTTAGCTGTATATGGAAACAAATGACAACAACACAAAGCCAAAACTACTGTTGGTACGGCAAAAGCAGTCTTAAGAGGAAAATATATAGCAATCCAGTCACATGAGAAGAAGGAAGAACAATCCCAAATGAATGGTCTAATGTCACAATTATCGAAATTGGTAAAAGGAGAACAAATGAGGACTAAGGTCAGCAGAAGGTTGGAAAAAATAAAGATCAGAGAAGAAATAAATTAAGTTGAGAAGAAAACATTAGCAAAAATCAATGAAAGCAAGAGCTGGTTCTTCGGGAAATTAACAATACAGATAAGCCTCTTGCCAGACTTATTAAGAGGAAAGGAGAGTCAACACACATCTACAGAATCAGAAATAAAAAAGGAAAACCACGACGGACACCACAGAAATACTAAGAATTATTAGAGAGTAATAAGAAAACCTATACGCTTATAAGCTGGGAAACCAAGGAGAAATGGACAACTTCCTAGGAAAATAAAACCTTCCATGGCTGACCCAGAAAAAAACAGAAAATCTCAACAGACCAATTACCAGCAACGGAATTGTATCAGTAAGCAAAAAACTACCAAAGAACAAATTCCAGGGACAGATGGATTTACCTCAGAATTTTATCAGACATACAGATCAGACATAATACGCACACTCTTTAAAGTTTTCCAAAAAAGGGAAGAGGAGGGATTACTCCAAATCTCAGTCTATGAAACCAGTATCACTCCAATAGAAAAACCAGGTGAAAACCGTACCATAGTAAAAATCCCTACAGACCATTATCCCTGATGAGCGTAGATAAAAAATGCAAAACAAAATATTAGCAAACCGAATTCAAAAACACCTCCAAGGATCATAACCCATGACCAAGTGGGCTTCATTCCAGGGATGCAAAGATTGTACGACATTTGATAATCCATCAACATCATCCAGCAAATCAACATAAAGACAGACAAAACCACATGATCATCTCCATAGATGCTGAAAAAGCATTCGACAAAGTTCTACAACCATTCATGATAAACACTCTCCACAAAATGTGTATAGAGGGCAAGAACCTCAACATAATAAAGGCCATATATGATAAACCCACAATCAACATCATAGTGAACAGCGAGAAGCTGAAAGCTTTTCCTCTGCGATTGGGTACAAGACGGGGATGCCCACTCTCCACACTGTTATTCAACACACTACTGGAGGTCCTAGCCACAGGAAATAGACAAAACAAAGAAACACAAGGAATCCATATAGGTAGACAAGAAGTTAAACTGTCTCTATGTGCAGATGACATGAAATTGTACATAAAAGTCACTAAAGACTCCCCACCAAAAGTACTAGAGCTCATATCGGGATACAGCAAAGTTGCGCGACAGAAAATTAAGACACAGAAATCTGCAGCTTTCCTGTACACGAACAATGAACCAATAGAAAGAGAAATGTGGAAAACAATTCCGTTCAAAATTGCAGCAGAAAGTATAAAATTCCTAGGAATAAACATAACCAAAGAAGTGATAGCCATATACTCAGAAAACAACAACTAAACATAAGAGAAACTAAAGGGGACACTAACAAATGGAAACTCACCCATTCACGTGGCTAGGAAGAATTAATATCATGAAAATGGCCATCCTGCCCAAGGCAATATACAGATTTGATGCTTTCCTATCAAATTACCAGCAACATTCTTCAGTGAACTGGAACAAATAATTGAAAAATTCTTACGGAAACACCAAAGACCCCGAATAGCCATAGCAATACTGAGAGAGAAGAATAAAGTAGGGGGGATCTCACTCACCGACTTCATGCTCTACTATAAAGCCTTAGTAATCAAGGAAATATGGTACTTTCACAAGAACAGAGCCAAACACCAGTGGAACAGACTAGACACTCCAGACATTAACCCAAATATATGTGTTCAATTAATATATGATAAAGGTGCCATGGACATACAATGGCGAAATGACCGTCTCTTCAACAGATTGTGCTGGCAAATCTTTAAAGGTACATGAAGGAGAATGAAACTGGACCGTGTTCTAAACCCATATACAAAAGTAAATCCAAAATGTATCAAAGACCTGTAGGGAAGTCATGAAACCATTAGACTCTTGGAAGAAAACACAGGCAGAAACCTCTTAGACATAGACATGAGTGACCTTATCTTGAACATATCTCCCGGCTAAGGAAAACAACTTCAAAAATGAACAAGTGGGAATATATTAAGGTGAAAAGCTTCTGTAGATCAGTAGACACCATCAATACAACAGAAAGGAGCCCTACAGGATGGGAAAATATATTTGTAAATGACACATCCGGTAAAGGATTGCCGCCCAAAATATATAAAGAGCTCACATGCCTCAACAAACAAAAAACAAATAATCAAATTAAAAAAAACTGGGCAGAGGAACTGAAGAGACAGTTCTGCAAATAACAAATACAGATGGCCAACAGACACATGAAAAGATGCTCCACATCTTTATTATCAGAGAATTGCAAATTAAAACTGCAATGTGTTAACACCTCACATCACTAAGGATGGCTGTCATTCAAAAGACAAACAACAACAAATGTTGTTGCGACTGTGGAGAAAGGGGAACCCTCTTACACTGCTGGTGGGAATGTAAATTAGTTCAACCATTGTGGAAAGGAGTATGGAGGTTCCTGAAAATGCTCAGAAAAGATTTACCATTGGACCCAGGAATTCCATTCCAAGGAATATACACTAAGAACGCAGCAATCAATTTTGAAAAGACAAATGCACCCCGATGTTTATTGCAGCACTATTTACTATAGCAAAGAACTGGAAGCAACCTAAATGTCCATTGGTAGATGAATGGATAAAGAAGATGTGGTACATATAATAAATGGAATATTACTCAGCCATAAGATGAGGGCAAATCCTACCATTGGCAGCAACATGGATGGAGATGGAGGGTATTATGCTCAGTGAAATAAGCCAAGCAGAGAAAGAGAAACACCAAATGATTTCACTGATCTGTGGAGTGTAAGAACGAAAGAAAAACTGAACGAACAAAACTGAAGCGGATTTACAGAAACCATGAATGGAGTAACAGGTACCAAAGGGAAAGAGAGTTTGGAGGATGGGTGGTTAGGGAGAGATAAGGGGGGAAGTAGAAGGAGGTTGTTAAGATTAGCATGCTAATGGGTGTGGGTGGGAGAAAGGGGAGGGCTGTACAACACAGAGAAGACAAGTAGTGATTCTACAACATTTTGCTCTGCTGATGGACAGTGACTGGAAAGGGGTTAACAGTGGGGACCATGTATAGGGGAGAGACTAGAAAACAAAATATTCTTCATGTAAGTTTAGATTAATGTTAACGAGAAAAGAAAAGAAAATAAAGATAGAAAAGGGGGATAACTCCCTGATAGAATAAAATTAACTGTATATCAAGGATTAATTCATGCCTAAAATATCCTTAATTGTGATCAGTTAAAGATTTGCAGATGATCGGTGTGGAGGTACAGTTTTCTGAAAATGTTCCTCTCTATTGAGAAAAAAGCAGTTCCTGTGTGTTGACCTTCAATGATTTCTACACAATGGTATAAAGGGCATATAAAAGTGTGGGGAAAACGTCTCTTTGTGCTTATGTAGCGGATCAAATAATAAATTGGGCTAACCATAAAATGAACTAAGATACGATATGAAGAAGTACTTCCAACATCAGCACTCTCTGGAAGAGTCATTCCAGAAGATGATCATCAAAAACCTCCACAAAGATCCAGGCACTGCTACAGTTGGAGCTGCATTCGTCTCACCAGTTCCTATACTTGCCATGTGAATGGAGATGGAAATATCTAAGCTGGCCTGTTCATACAGTAAAACAACAAATTTGACTGGGTCTATACTGTTGGAACTCAGCCAAGAATTAGGAGAAGTGCAAGTTATAGCGCTCCAAAATCTTACAACTACAGACTATCTACTGTTAAAAGAGCATATGAGATGTGAACAGTTCACAGGAATCGGTTGTTTTAATTTGTCTGATTTCTCTCAGACCGTTCAAGTTCAGTTGGACAATATCCATCATATCATAGATAAATTTTCACAAATGCCTAGGAAGCCTAACTGGTTTTCTTGGTTTCACTGGAGATGGCTGGTAATTATAGGTGTGCTTTCGGTATGTAAGTGTATTCCTTCTATGTTAATGTGTGTGCGCAATTTAATTAGTAGTTTAAAACCTATACATGCTTAAGTTACTCTACGAGAATATATTTCAAAGAAATAAATAATCTTCCGATGTTTTCGTCCATCTGCTACTTCTATACCTTTTCTTCTTCCTTGCTCATTACAGCCCTTAAATAGAAGTCGTGCCTCATATCGAATTTACCATGTAAGATAATTCTTCCAAGTGGTAAAGATACTTCAGGAAAAATGCTGGGCTCAGAAACCAAATGGCATAAATCTGCAAAGAAGTAAAAAGCTAACCTTTAAAAACAATATTGCTTCTATCTCACTTATCAAATTTAAATTTCCCTGTATGGTCCCGGAAGATGACTGGTTAGCCAGAGATGGGAAGATTCTTCACGGAGGAACAACATAACATAGGCACAGTCGCAGGGCGGCCATCAGGTGAGAAATTGGGAATCTACAGAGGTGAGGCTTAAAACCTCAATGCCCTTTTTTGAGGAAAGCTGAATCCGTGGATGTTCTATTGCCCTTGTCTAGCCTGGACTAACACTTAGTCTACAGGCACACACCTGATCATCCATATGAGCTCTCTTACAACACTAAACTATGTTCTCTAGCTTTATCTTGCATCTACCTACCACTTCACCTTTATATTAAGAAACATTAATAACAATTACAATCATAATAACAGAGAAAAGTGGGATAAACATACAAATCAGGTATAAAGCTCAAAAAATTATAAAAGAAAGAAAGAAAAAAGAAAATAAAAGATAAAGAAAGACATTACATAATGATGAAGGGCTCAGTTCAACAAGACGATATAACCATAATGAGTATATATGAATACAACACAGGAGCACCCGCATATGTGAAACAAATACTAACAGAATTAAAGGAGGAAATAGAATGCAATGCATACACTTTGGGAGACTTCAACCCACCACTCACTCCAAAGGACAGATCCTAGAGACAGAAAATAAGTAAGGACACAGAAGCACTGAACAAAACACTAGAACAGATGGCCCTAATAGATATCTATACAACTCTACTTCCAAAATCAACAGGACACACATTCTTCTCACGTGCACACGAAACATTCTCCAGAAGAGACCACATAGTAAGCAACAAAAAGAGCCTCAGTAAATTCCAAAAGATTGAAAACCTGTCAACCAACTTTTCAGACCACAAATTCATCAAACAACAATTAAATTGTACAAAGAAAGCCAAAAGGCTCACAAACACTTGGAGCCTTAGCAACATGCTCCTAAATAATTAAGTACTCAAAGAACAAATTAAAATCGAGATTTAGCTGTATATGGAAACAAATGACAACAACACAAAGCCAAAACTACTGTGCGTACGGCAAAAGCAGTCTTAAGAGGAAAATATATAGCAATCCAGTCACATGAGAAGAAGGAAGAACAATCCCAAATGAATGGTCTAATGTCACAATTATCGAAATTGGTAAAAGGAGAACAAATGAGGACTAAGGTCAGCAGAAGGTTGGAAAAAATAAAGATCAGAGAGAAATAAATTAAGTTGAGAAGAAAACATTAGCAAAAATCAATGAAAGCAAGAGCTGGTTCTTTGGGAAATTAACAATACAGATAAGCCTCTTGCCAGACTTATTAATAGGAAAGGAGAGTCAACACACATCTACAGAATCAGAAATAAAAAAGGAAAACCACGACGGACACCATAGAAATACTAAGAATTATTAGAGAGTAATACGAAAACCTATACGCTTATAAGCTGGGAAACCAAGGAGAAATGGACAACTTCCTAGGAAAATAAAACCTTCCATGGCTGACCCAGAAAAAAACAGAAAATCTCAACAGACCAATTACCAGCAACGGAATTGTATCAGTAAGCAAAAAACTACCAAAGAACAAATCCCAGGGACAGATGGATTTACCTCAGAATTTTATCAGACATACAGATCAGACATAATACGCACACTCTTTAAAGTTTTCCAAAAAAGGGAAGAGGAGGGATTACTCCAAATCTCAGTCTATGAAACCAGTATCACTCCAATAGAAAAACCAGGTGAAAACCGTACCATAGTAAAAATCCCTACAGACCATTATCCCTGATGAGCGTAGATAAAAAATGCAAAACAAAATATTAGCAAACCGAATTCAAAAACACCTCCAAGGATCATAACCCATGTCCAAGTGGGCTTCATTCCAGGGATGCAAAGATTGTACGACATTTGATAATCCATCAACATCATCCAGCAAATCAACATAAAGACAGACAAAACCACATGATCATCTCCTTAGATGCTGAAAAAGCATTCGATAAAGTTCTACAACCATTCATGATAAACACTCTCCACAAAATGTGTATAGAGGGCAAGAACCTCAACATAATAAAGGCCATATATGATAAACCCACAGGCAACATCATAGTGAACAGCGAGAAGCTGAAAGCTTTTCCTCTGCGATTGGGTACAAGACGGGGATGCCCACTCTCCACACTGTTATTCAACACACTACTGGAGGTCCTAGCCACAGGAAATAGACAAAACAAGAAACACAAGGAATCCATATAGGTAGACAAGAAGTTAAACTCTCTCTATGTGCAGATGACATGAAATTGTACATAAAAGTCACTAAAGACTCCCCACCAAAAGTACTAGAGCTCATATCGGGATACAGCAAAGTTGCGCGACAGAAAATTAAGACACAGAAATCTGCAGCTTTCCTGTACACGAACAATGAACCAATAGAAAGAGAAATGTGGAAAACAATTCCGTTCACCATTGCAGCAGAAAGTATAAAATTCCTAGGAATAAACCTAACCAAAGAAGTGATAGCCATATACTCAGAAAACAACAACTAAACATAAGAGAAACTAAAGGGGACACTAACAAATGGAAACTCACCCATTCACGTGGCTAGGAAGAATTAATATCATGAAAATGGCCATCCTGCCCAAGGCAATATACAGATTTGATGCTTTCCTATCAAATTACCAGCAACATTCTTCAGTGAACTGGAACAAATAATTGAAAAATTCATACGGAAACACCAAAGACCCCGAATAGACATGGCAATACTGAGAGAGAAGAATAAAGTAGGGAGGATCTCACTCACCGACTTCAAGCTCTACTATAAAGCCTTAGTAATCAAGGCAATATGGAACTGGCACAAGAACAGAGCCGCACACCAGTGGAACAGACTAGACACTCCAGACTTTAACCCAAATATATGTGTTCAATTAATGTATGATAAAGGTGCCATGGACATACAATGGCGAAATGACCGTCTCTTCAACAGATTGTGCTGGCAAATCTGGAAAGCTACATGAAGGAGAATGAAACTGGACCGTGGTCTAAACCCATATACAAAAGTAAATCCAAAATGTATCAAAGACCTGTAGGGAAGTCATGAAACCATTAGACTCTTGGAAGAAAACACAGGCAGAAACCTCTTAGACATAGACATGAGTGACCTTATCTTGAACATATCTCCCGGCTAAGGAAAACAACAGCAAAAATGAACAAGTGGGAATATATTAAGGTGAAAAGCTTCTGTAGAGCAGTAGACACCATCAATACAACAGAAAGGAGCCCTACAGGATGGGAAAATATATTTGTAAATGACACATCCGGTAAAGGATTGCCGCCCAAAATATATAAAGAGCTCACATGCCTCAACAAACAAAAAACAAATAATCAAATTAAAAAAAACTGTTCAGAGGAACTGAAGAGACAGGTCTGCAAATAACAATACAGATGGCCAACAGACACATGAAAAGATGCTCCACATCTTTATTATCAGAGAATTGCAAATTAAAACTGCAATGAGTTAACACCTCACACCACTAAGGATGGCTGTCATTCAAAAGACAAACAACAACAAATGTTGTTGCGACTGTGGAGAAAGGGGAACCCTCTTACACTGCTGGTGGGAATGTAAATTAGTTCAACCATTGTGGAAAGGAGTATGGAGGTTCCTGAAAATGCTCAGAAAAGATTTACCATTGGACCCAGGAATTCCATTCCAAGGAATATACACTAAGAACGCAGCAATCAATTTTGAAAAGACAAATGCACCCCGATGTTTATTGCAGCACTATTTACTATAGCAAAGAACTGGAAGCAACCTAAATGTCCATTGGTAGATGAATGGATAAAGAAGATGTGGTACATATAATAAATGGAATATTACTCAGCCATAAGATGAGGGCAAATCCTACCATTGGCAGCAACATGGATGGAGATGGAGGGTATTATGCTCAGTGAAATAAGCCAAGCAGAGAAAGAGAAACACCAAATGATTTCACTGATATGTGGAGTGTAAGAACGAAAGAAAAACTGAACGAACAAAACTGAAGCGGATTTACAGAAACCATGAATGGAGTAACAGATACCCAAGGGAAAGAGAGTTTGGAGGATGGGTGGTTAGGGAGAGATAAGGGGGGAAGTAGAAGGAGGTTGTTAAGATTAGCATGCTAATGGGTGTGGGTGGGAGAAAGGGGAGGGCTGTACAACACAGAGAAGACAAGTAGTGATTCTACAACATTTTGCTCTGCTGATGGACAGTGACTGGAAAGGGGTTAACAGTGGGGACCATGTATAGGGGAGAGACTAGAAAACAAAATATTCTTCATGTAAGTTTAGATTAATGTTAACGAGAAAAGAAAAGAAAATAAAGATAGAAAAGGGGGATAACTCCCTGATAGAATAAAATTAACTGTATATCAAGGATTAATTCATGCCTAAAATATCCTTAATTGTGATCAGTTAAAGATTTGCAGATGATCGGTGTGGAGGTACAGTTTTCTGAAAATGTTCCTCTCTATTGAGAAAAAAGCAGTTCCTGTGTGTTGACCTTCAATGATTTCTAAACAATGGTATAAAGGGCATATAAAAGTGTGGGGAAAACGTCTCTTTGTGCTTATGTAGCGGATCAAATAATAAATTGGGCTAACCATAAAATGAACTAAGATACGATATGAAGAAGTACTTCCAACATCAGCACTCTCTGGAAGAGTCATTCCAGAAGATGTTCATCAAAAACCTCCACAAATATCCAGGCACTGCTACAGTTGGAGCTGCATTCGTCTCACCAGTTCCTATACTTGCCATGTGAATGGAGATGGAAATATCTAAGCTGGCCTGTTCATACAGTAAAACAACAAATTTGACTGGGTCTATACTGTTGGAACTCAACCAAGAATTAGGAGAAGTGCAAGTTATAGCGCTCCAAAATCTTACAACTACAGACTATCTACTGTTAAAAGAGCATATGAGATGTGAACAGTTCACAGGAATCGGTTGTTTTAATTTGTCTGATTTCTCTCAGACCGTTCAAGTTCAGTTGGACAATATCCATCATATCATAGATAAATTTTCACAAATGCCTAGGAAGCCTAACTGGTTTTCTTGGTTTCACTGGAGATGGCTGGTAATTATAGGTCTGCTTTCGGTATGTAAGTGTATTCCTTCTATGTTAATGTGTGTGCGCAATTTAATTAGTAGTTTAAAAAATATACATGCTTAAGTTACTCTACGAGAAGATATTTCAAAGAAATAAGTAATCTTCCCATGTTTTCGTCCATCTGCTACTTCTATACCTTTTCTTCTTCCTTGCTCATTACAGCCCTTAAATAGAAGTCGTGCCTCATATCGAATTTACCATGTAAGATAATTCTTCCAAGTGGTAAAGATACTTCAGGAAAAATGCTGGGCTCAGAAACCAAATGGCATAAATCTGCAAAGAAGTAAAAAGCTAACCTTTAAAAACAATATTGCTTCTATCTCACTTATCAAATTTAAATTTCCCTGTATGGTCCCGGAAGATGACTGGTTAGCCAGAGATGGGAAGATTCTTCACGGAGGAACAACATAACATAGGCACAGTCGCAGGGCGGCCATCAGGTGAGAAATTGGGAATCTACAGAGGTGAGGCTTAAAACCTCAATGCCCTTTTTTGAGGAAAGCTGAATCCGTGGATGTTCTATTGCCCTTGTCTAGCCTGGACTAACACTTAGTCTACAGGCACACACCTGATCATCCATATGAGCTCTCTTACAACACTAAACTATGTTCTCTAGCTTTATCTTGCATCTACCTACCACTTCACCTTTATATTAAGAAACATTAATAACAATTACAATCATAATAACAGAGAAAAGTGGGATAAACATACAAATCAGGTATAAAGCTCAAAAAATTATAAAAGAAAGAAAGAAAAAAGAAAATAAAAGATAAAGAAAGACATTACATAATGATGAAGGGCTCAGTTCAACAAGACGATATAACCATAATGAGTATATATGAATACAACACAGGAGCACCCGCATATGTGAAACAAATACTAACAGAATTAAAGGAGGAAATAGAATGCAATGCATACACTTTGGGAGACTTCAACCCACCACTCACTCCAAAGGACAGATCCTAGAGACAGAAAATAAGTAAGGACACAGAAGCACTGAACAAAACACTAGAACAGATGGCCCTAATAGATATCTATACAACTCTACTTCCAAAATCAACAGGACACACATTCTTCTCACGTGCACACGAAACATTCTCCAGAAGAGACCACATAGTAAGCAACAAAAAGAGCCTCAGTAAATTCCAAAAGATTGAAAACCTGTCAACCAACTTTTCAGACCACAAATTCATCAAACAACAATTAAATTGTACAAAGAAAGCCAAAAGGCTCACAAACACTTGGAGCCTTAGCAACATGCTCCTAAATAATTAAGTACTCAAAGAACAAATTAAAATCGAGATTTAGCTGTATATGGAAACAAATGACAACAACACAAAGCCAAAACTACTGTGCGTACGGCAAAAGCAGTCTTAAGAGGAAAATATATAGCAATCCAGTCACATGAGAAGAAGGAAGAACAATCCCAAATGAATGGTCTAATGTCACAATTATCGAAATTGGTAAAAGGAGAACAAATGAGGACTAAGGTCAGCAGAAGGTTGGAAAAAATAAAGATCAGAGAAGAAATAAATTAAGTTGAGAAGAAAACATTAGCAAAAATCAATGAAAGCAAGAGCTGGTTCTTTGGGAAATTAACAATACAGATAAGCCTCTTGCCAGACTTATTAATAGGAAAGGAGAGTCAACACACATCTACAGAATCAGAAATAAAAAAGGAAAACCACGACGGACACCACAGAAATACTAAGAATTATTAGAGAGTAATACGAAAACCTATACGCTTATAAGCTGGGAAACCAAGGAGAAATGGACAACTTCCTAGGAAAATAAAACCTTCCATGGCTGACCCAGAAAAAAACAGAAAATCTCAACAGACCAATTACCAGCAACGGAATTGTATCAGTAAGCAAAAAACTACCAAAGAACAAATCCCAGGGACAGATGGATTTACCTCAGAATTTTATCAGACATACAGATCAGACATAATACGCACACTCTTTAAAGTTTTCCAAAAAAGGGAAGAGGAGGGATTACTCCAAATCTCAGTCTATGAAACCAGTATCACTCCAATAGAAAAACCAGGTGAAAACCGTACCATAGTAAAAATTCCTACAGACCATTATCCCTGATGAGCGTAGATAAAAAATGCAAAACAAAATATTAGCAAACCGAATTCAAAAACACCTCCAAGGATCATAACCCATGTCCAAGTGGGCTTCATTCCAGGGATGCAAAGATTGTACGACATTTGATAATCCATCAACATCATCCAGCAAATCAACATAAAGACAGACAAAACCACATGATCATCTCCTTAGATGCTGAAAAAGCATTCGATAAAGTTCTACAACCATTCATGATAAACACTCTCCACAAAATGTGTATAGAGGGCAAGAACCTCAACATAATAAAGGCCATATATGATAAACCCACAGGCAACATCATAGTGAACAGCGAGAAGCTGAAAGCTTTTCCTCTGCGATTGGGTACAAGACGGGGATGCCCACTCTCCACACTGTTATTCAACACACTACTGGAGGTCCTAGCCACAGGAAATAGACAAAACAAAGAAACACAAGGAATCCATATAGGTAGACAAGAAGTTAAACTCTCTCTATGTGCAGATGACATGAAATTGTACATAAAAGTCACTAAAGACTCCCCACCAAAAGTACTAGAGCTCATATCGGGATACAGCAAAGTTGCGCGACAGAAAATTAAGACACAGAAATCTGCAGCTTTCCTGTACACGAACAATGAACCAATAGAAAGAGAAATGTGGAAAACAATTCCGTTCACCATTGCAGCAGAAAGTATAAAATTCCTAGGAATAAACCTAACCAAAGAAGTGATAGCCATATACTCAGAAAACAACAACTAAACATAAGAGAAACTAAAGGGGACACTAACAAATGGAAACTCACCCATTCACGTGGCTAGGAAGAATTAATATCATGAAAATGGCCATCCTGCCCAAGGCAATATACAGATTTGATGCTTTCCTATCAAATTACCAGCAACATTCTTCAGTGAACTGGAACAAATAATTGAAAAATTCATACGGAAACACCAAAGACCCCGAATAGACATGGCAATACTGAGAGAGAAGAATAAAGTAGGGAGGATCTCACTCACCGACTTCAAGCTCTACTATAAAGCCTTAGTAATCAAGGCAATATGGAACTGGCACAAGAACAGAGCCGCACACCAGTGGAACAGACTAGACACTCCAGACTTTAACCCAAATATATGTGTTCAATTAATGTATGATAAAGGTGCCATGGACATACAATGGCGAAATGACCGTCTCTTCAACAGATTGTGCTGGCAAATCTGGAAAGCTACATGAAGGAGAATGAAACTGGACCGTGGTCTAAACCCATATACAAAAGTAAATCCAAAATGTATCAAAGACCTGTAGGGAAGTCATGAAACCATTAGACTCTTGGAAGAAAACACAGGCAGAAACCTCTTAGACATAGACATGAGTGACCTTATCTTGAACATATCTCCCGGCTAAGGAAAACAACAGCAAAAATGAACAAGTGGGAATATATTAAGGTGAAAAGCTTCTGTAGAGCAGTAGACACCATCAATACAACAGAAAGGAGCCCTACAGGATGGGAAAATATATTTGTAAATGACACATCCGGTAAAGGATTGCCGCCCAAAATATATAAAGAGCTCACATGCCTCAACAAACAAAAAACAAATAATCAAATTAAAAAAAACTGTTCAGAGGAACTGAAGAGACAGGTCTGCAAATAACAATACAGATGGCCAACAGACACATGAAAAGATGCTCCACATCTTTATTATCAGAGAATTGCAAATTAAAACTGCAATGAGTTAACACCTCACACCACTAAGGATGGCTGTCATTCAAAAGACAAACAACAACAAATGTTGTTGCGACTGTGGAGAAAGGGGAACCCTCTTACACTGCTGGTGGGAATGTAAATTAGTTCAACCATTGTGGAAAGGAGTATGGAGGTTCCTGAAAATGCTCAGAAAAGATTTACCATTGGACCCAGGAATTCCATTCCAAGGAATATACACTAAGAACGCAGCAATCAATTTTGAAAAGACAAATGCACCCCGATGTTTATTGCAGCACTATTTACTATAGCAAAGAACTGGAAGCAACCTAAATGTCCATTGGTAGATGAATGGATAAAGAAGATGTGGTACATATAATAAATGGAATATTACTCAGCCATAAGATGAGGGCAAATCCTACCATTGGCAGCAACATGGATGGAGATGGAGGGTATTATGCTCAGTGAAATAAGCCAAGCAGAGAAAGAGAAACACCAAATGATTTCACTGATATGTGGAGTGTAAGAACGAAAGAAAAACTGAACGAACAAAACTGAAGCGGATTTACAGAAACCATGAATGGAGTAACAGATACCCAAGGGAAAGAGAGTTTGGAGGATGGGTGGTTAGGGAGAGATAAGGGGGGAAGTAGAAGGAGGTTGTTAAGATTAGCATGCTAATGGGTGTGGGTGGGAGAAAGGGGAGGGCTGTACAACACAGAGAAGACAAGTAGTGATTCTACAACATTTTGCTCTGCTGATGGACAGTGACTGGAAAGGGGTTAACAGTGGGGACCATGTATAGGGGAGAGACTAGAAAACAAAATATTCTTCATGTAAGTTTAGATTAATGTTAACGAGAAAAGAAAAGAAAATAAAGATAGAAAAGGGGGATAACTCCCTGATAGAATAAAATTAACTGTATATCAAGGATTAATTCATGCCTAAAATATCCTTAATTGTGATCAGTTAAAGATTTGCAGATGATCGGTGTGGAGGTACAGTTTTCTGAAAATGTTCCTCTCTATTGAGAAAAAAGCAGTTCCTGTGTGTTGACCTTCAATGATTTCTACACAATGGTATAAAGGGCATATAAAAGTGTGGGGAAAACGTCTCTTTGTGCTTATGTAGCGGATCAAATAATAAATTGGGCTAACCATAAAATGAACTAAGATACGATATGAAGAAGTACTTCCAACATCAGCACTCTCTGGAAGAGTCATTCCAGAAGATGTTCATCAAAAACCTCCACAAATATCCAGGCACTGCTACAGTTGGAGCTGCATTCGTCTCACCAGTTCCTATACTTGCCATGTGAATGGAGATGGAAATATCTAAGCTGGCCTGTTCATACAGTAAAACAACAAATTTGACTGGGTCTATACTGTTGGAACTCAACCAAGAATTAGGAGAAGTGCAAGTTATAGCGCTCCAAAATCTTACAACTACAGACTATCTACTGTTAAAAGAGCATATGAGATGTGAACAGTTCACAGGAATCGGTTGTTTTAATTTGTCTGATTTCTCTCAGACCGTTCAAGTTCAGTTGGACAATATCCATCATATCATAGATAAATTTTCACAAATGCCTAGGAAGCCTAACTGGTTTTCTTGGTTTCACTGGAGATGGCTGGTAATTATAGGTCTGCTTTCGGTATGTAAGTGTATTCCTTCTATGTTAATGTGTGTGCGCAATTTAATTAGTAGTTTAAAAAATATACATGCTTAAGTTACTCTACGAGAAGATATTTCAAAGAAATAAGTAATCTTCCCATGTTTTCGTCCATCTGCTACTTCTATACCTTTTCTTCTTCCTTGCTCATTACAGCCCTTAAATAGAAGTCGTGCCTCATATCGAATTTACCATGTAAGATAATTCTTCCAAGTGGTAAAGATACTTCAGGAAAAATGCTGGGCTCAGAAACCAAATGGCATAAATCTGCAAAGAAGTAAAAAGCTAACCTTTAAAAACAATATTGCTTCTATCTCACTTATCAAATTTAAATTTCCCTGTATGGTCCCGGAAGATGACTGGTTAGCCAGAGATGGGAAGATTCTTCACGGAGGAACAACATAACATAGGCACAGTCGCAGGGCGGCCATCAGGTGAGAAATTGGGAATCTACAGAGGTGAGGCTTAAAACCTCAATGCCCTTTTTTGAGGAAAGCTGAATCCGTGGATGTTCTATTGCCCTTGTCTAGCCTGGACTAACACTTAGTCTACAGGCACACACCTGATCATCCATATGAGCTCTCTTACAACACTAAACTATGTTCTCTAGCTTTATCTTGCATCTACCTACCACTTCACCTTTATATTAAGAAACATTAATAACAATTACAATCATAATAACAGAGAAAAGTGGGATAAACATACAAATCAGGTATAAAGCTCAAAAAATTATAAAAGAAAGAAAGAAAAAAGAAAATAAAAGATAAAGAAAGACATTACATAATGATGAAGGGCTCAGTTCAACAAGACGATATAACCATAATGAGTATATATGAATACAACACAGGAGCACCCGCATATGTGAAACAAATACTAACAGAATTAAAGGAGGAAATAGAATGCAATGCATACACTTTGGGAGACTTCAACCCACCACTCACTCCAAAGGACAGATCCTAGAGACAGAAAATAAGTAAGGACACAGAAGCACTGAACAAAACACTAGAACAGATGGCCCTAATAGATATCTATACAACTCTACTTCCAAAATCAACAGGACACACATTCTTCTCACGTGCACACGAAACATTCTCCAGAAGAGACCACATAGTAAGCAACAAAAAGAGCCTCAGTAAATTCCAAAAGATTGAAAACCTGTCAAACAACTTTTCAGACCACAAATGCATCAAACAACAAATAAATTGTACAAAGAAAGCAAAAAGGCTCACAAACACTTGGAGCCTTAGCAACATGCTCCTAAATAATTAAGTACTCAAAGAACAAATTAAAATGGATATTTAGCTGTATATGGAAACAAGTGACAACAACACAAAGATAAAACTACTGTGCGTACGGCAAAAGCAGTCTTAAGAGGAAAATATATAGCAATCCAGTCACATGAGAAGAAGGAAGAACAATCCCAAATGAATGGTCTAATGTCACAATTATCGAAATTGGTAAAAGGAGAACAAATGAGGACTAAGGTCAGCAGAAGGTTGGAAAAAATAAAGATCAGAGAAGAAATAAATTAAGTTGAGAAGAAAACATTAGCAAAAATCAATGAGAGCAAGAGCTGGTTCTTCGGGAAATTAACAATACAGATAAGCCTCTTGCCAGACTTATTAAGAGGAAAGGAGAGTCAACACACATCTACAGAATCAGAAATAAAAAAGGAAAACCACGACGGACACCACAGAAATACTAAGAATTATTAGAGAGTAATAAGAAAACCTATACGCTTATAAGCTGGGAAACCAAGGAGAAATGGACAACTTCTTAGGAAAATAAAACCTTCCATGGCTGACCCAGAAAAAAACAGAAAATCTTAACAGACCAATTACAAGCAACGGAATGGTATCAGTAAGCAAAAAACTACCAAAGAACAAATCCCAGGGACAGATGGATTTACCTCCGAATTTTATCAGACATACAGATCAGACATAATACGCACACTCTTTAAAGTTTTCCAAAAAATGGAAGAGGAGGGATTACTCCGAATCTCAGTCTATGAAACCAGTATCACTCCAATAGAAAAACCAGGTGAAAACCGTACCAAAGTAAAAATCCCTACAGACCATTATCCCTGATGAGCGTACATGAAAAATGCAAAACAAAATATTAGCAAACCGAATTCAAAAACACCTCCAAAGGATCATAACCCATGACCAAGTGGGCTTCATTCCAGGGATGCAAAGATTGTACGACATTTGATAATCCATCAACATCATCCAGCAAATCAACATAAAGACAGACAAAACCACATGATCATCTCCTTAGATGCTGAAAAAGCATTCGATAAAGTTCTACAACCATTCATGATAAACACTCCCCACAAAATGTGTATAAAGGGCAAGAACCTCAACATAATAAAGGCCATATATGATAAACCCACAGGCAACATCATAGTGAACAGCGAGAAGCTGAAAGCTTTTCCTCTGCGATTGGGTACAAGACGGGGATGCCCACTCTCCACACTGTTATTCAACACACTACTGGAGGTCCTAGCCACAGGAAATAGACAAAACAAAGAAACACAAGGAATCCATATAGGTAGACATGAAGTTAAACTGTCTCTATGTGCAGATGACATGAAATTGTACATAAAAGTCACTAAAGACTCCCCACCAAAAGTACTAGAGCTCATATCGGGATACAGCAAAGTTGCGCGATAGAAAATTAAGATACAGAAATCTGCAGCTTTCCTGTACACGAACAATGACCCAATAGAAAGAGAAATCTGGAAAACAATCTCGTTCACCATTGCAGCAGAAAGTATAAAATTCCTAGGAATAAACCTAACCAAAGAAGTGATAGCCATATACTCAGAAAACAACAACTAAACATAAGAGAAACTAAAGGGGACACTAACAAATGGAAACTCACCCATTCACGTGGCTAGGAAGAATTAATATCATGAAAATGGCCATCCTGCCCAAGGCAATATACAGATTTGATGCTTTCCTATCAAATTACCAGCAACATTCTTCAGTGAACTGGAACAAATAATTGAAAAATTCATACGGAAACAACAAAGACCCCGAATAGCCATAGCAATACTGAGAGAGAAGAATAAAGTAGGGGGGATCTCACTCACCGACTTCAAGCTCTACTATAAAGCCTTAGTAATCAAGGCAATATGGTACTGGCACAAGAACAGAGCCACACACCAGTGGAACAGACTAGACACTCCAGACATTAACCCAAATATATGTGTTCAATTAATATATGATAAAGGTGCCATGGCCATACAATGGCGAAATGATCGTCTCTTCAACAGATTGTGCTGGCAAATCTGGAAAGCTACATGAAGGAGAATGGAACTGGACCGTGGTCTAACCCCATATACAAAAGTAAATCCAAAATGTATCAAAGACCTGTAGGGAAGTCATGAAACCATTAAACTCTTGGAAGAAAACACAGGCAGAAACCTCTTAGACATAGACATGAGTGTCCTTATCTTGAACATATCTCCCGGCTAAGGAAAACAACAGCAAAAATGAACAAGTGGGAATATATTAAGGTGAAAAGCTTCTGTAGAGCAGTAGACACCATCAATACAACAGAAAGGAGCCCTACAGGATGGGAAAATATATTTGTAAATGACACATCCGATAAAGGATTGCCGCCCAAAATATATAAAGAGCTCACATGCCTCAACAAACAAAAAACAAATAATCAAATTAAGAAAAACTGAGCAGAGGAACTGAAGAGACAGTTCTGCAAATAACAAATACAGATGGCCAACAGACACATGAAAAGATGCTCCACATCTTTATTATCAGAGAATTGCAAATTAAAACTGCAATGAGTTAACACCTCACACCACTAAGGATGGCTATCATTCAAAAGACAAACAGCAACAAATGTTGTTGCGACTGTGGAGAAAGGGGAACCCTCTTACACTGCTGGTGGGAATGTAAATTAGTTCAACCATTGTGGAAAGGAGTATGGAGGTTCCTGAAAATGCTCAGAAAAGATTTACCATTGGACCCAGGAATTCCATTCCAAGGAATATACACTAAGAACGCAGCAATCAATTTTGAAAAGACAAATGCACCCCGATGTTTATTGCAGCACTATTTACTATAGCAAAGAACTGGAAGCAACCTAAATGTCCATTTTAGATGAATGGATAAAGAAGATGTGGTACATATAATAAATGGAATATTAGTCAGCCATAAGATGAGGGCAAATCCTACCATTGGCAGCAACATGGATGGAGCTGGAGGGTATTATGCTCAGTGAAATAAGCCAAGCAGAGAAAGAGAAACACCAAATGATTTCACTGATCTGTGGAGTGTAAGAACGAAAGAAAAACTGAACGAACAAAACTGAAGCGGATTTACAGAAACCATGAATGGAGTAACAGGTACCAAAGGGAAAGAGAGTTTGGAGGATGGGTGGTTAGGGAGAGATAAGGGGGGAAGTAGAAGGAGGTTGTTAAGATTAGCATGCTAATGGGTGTGGGTGGGAGAAAGGGGAGGGCTGTACAACACAGAGAAGACAAGTAGTGATTCTACAACATTTTGCTCTGCTGATGGACAGTGACTGGAAAGGGGTTAACAGTGGGGACCATGTATAGGGGAGAGACTAGAAAACAAAATATTCTTCATGTAAGTTTAGATTAATGTTAACGAGAAAAGAAAAGAAAATAAAGATAGAAAAAGGGGATAACTCCCTGATAGAATAAAATTAACTGTATATCAAGGATTAATTCATGCCTAAAATATCCTTAATTGTGATCAGTTAAAGATTTGCAGATGATCGGTGTGGAGGTACAGTTTTCTGAAAATGTTCCTCTCTATTGAGAAAAAAGCAGTTCCTGTGTGTTGACCTTCAATGATTTCTACACAATGGTATAAAGGGCATATTAAAGTGTGGGGAAAACGTCTCTTTGTGCTTATGTAGCGGATCAAATAATAAATTGGGCTAACCATAAAATGAACTAAGATACGATATGAAGAAGTACTTCCAACATCAGCACTCTCTGGAAGAGTCATTCCAGAAGATGATCATCAAAAACCTCCACAAAGATCCAGGCACTGCTACAGTTGGAGCTGCATTCGTCTCACCAGTTCCTATACTTGCCATGTGAATGGAGATGGAAATATCTAAGCTGGCCTGTTCATACAGTAAAACAACAAATTTGACTGGGTCTATACTGTTGGAACTCAACCAAGAATTAGGAGAAGTGCAAGTTATAGCGCTCCAAAATCTTACAACTACAGACTATCTACTGTTAAAAGAGCATATGAGATGTGAACAGTTCACAGGAATCGGTTGTTTTAATTTGTCTGATTTCTCTCAGACCGTTCAAGTTCAGTTGGACAATATCCATCATATCATAGATAAATTTTCACAAATGCCTAGGAAGCCTAACTGGTTTTCTTGGTTTCACTGGAGATGGCTGGTAATTATAGGTCTGCTTTCGGTATGTAAGTGTATTCCTTCTATGTTAATGTGTGTGCGCAATTTAATTAGTAGTTTAAAACCTATACATGCTTAAGTTACTCTACGAGAAGATATTTCAAAGAAATAAATAATCTTCCCATGTTTTCGTCCATCTGCTACTTCTATACCTTTTCTTCTTCCTTGCTCATTACAGCCCTTAAATAGAAGTCGTGCCTCATATCGAATTTACCATGTAAGATAATTCTTCCAAGTGGTAAAGATACTTCAGGAAAATGCTGGGCTCAGAAACCAAATGGCATAAATCTGCAAAGAAGTAAAAAGCTAACCTTTAAAAACAATATTGCTTCTATCTCACTTATCAAATTTAAATTTCCCTGTATGGTCCCGGAAGATGACTGGTTAGCCAGAGATGGGAAGATTCTTCACGGAGGAACAACATAACATAGGCACAGTCGCAGGGCGGCCATCAGGTGAGAAATTGGGAATCTACAGAGGTGAGGCTTAAAACCTCAATGCCCTTTTCTGAGAGAAAGCTGAATCCGTGGATATTTTATTGCCCTTGCATAGCCTGGACAAACACTTAGTCTACAGGCACACACCTGATCATCCATATGTGCTCTCTTACAACACTAAACTATGTTCTCTAGCTTTATCTTGCATTTACCTACCACTTCACCTTTATATTAAGAAACATTAATAACAATTACAATCATAATAACAGAGAAAAGTGGGATAAACATACAAATCAGGTATAAAGCTCAAAAAATTATAAAAGAAAGAAAGAAAAAAGAAAATAAAAGAAAAAGAAAGACATTACATAATGATGAAGGGCTCAGTTCAACAAGACGATATAACCATAATGAGTATATATGAATACAACACAGGAGCACCAGCATATGTGAAACAAATACTAACAGAATTAAAGGAGGAAATAGAATGCAATGCATACACTTTGGGAGACTTCAACCCACCACTCACTCCAAAGGACAGATCCTAGAGACAGAAAATAAGTAAGGATACAGAAGCACTGAACAAAACACTAGAACAGATGGCCCTAATAGATATCTATACAACTCTACATCCAAAATCAACAGGACACACATTCTTCTCACGTGCACATGAAATATTCTCCAGAAGAGACCACATAGTAAGCAACAAAAAGAGCCTCAGTAAATTAGAAAAGATTGAAAACCTGTCAACCAACTTTTCAGACCACAAATGCATCAAACAACAAATCAATTGTACAAAGAAAGCAAAAAGGCTAACAAACACTTTTCAGGCTTAGCAACATGCTCCTAAATAATTAAGTACTCAAAGAACAAATTAAAATGGAGATTTAGCTGTATATGGAAACAAATGACAACAACACAAAGCCAAAACTACTGTGCGTACGGCAAAAGCAGTCTTAAGAGGAAAATATATAGCAATCCAGTCACATGAGAAGAAGAAAGAACAATCCAAAACGAATGGTCTAATGTCACAAGGATCGAAATTGGTAAAAGGAGAACAAATGAGGACTAAGGTCAGCAGAAGGTTGGAAAAAATAAAGATCAGAGAAGGAATAAATTAAGTTGAGAAGAAAACATTAGCAAAAATCAATGAAAGCAAGAGCTGGTTCTTCGGGAATTTAACAATACAGATAAGCCTCTTGCCAGACTTATTAAGAGGAAAGGAGAGTCAACACACATCTACAGAATCAGAAATAAAAAAGGAAAACCACGACGGACACCACAGAAATACTAAGAATTATTAGAGACTAATAAGAAAACCTATACGGTTATAAGCTGGGAAACCAAGGAGAAATGGACAACTTCCTAGGAAAATAAAACCTTCCATGGCTGACCCAGAAAAAAACAGAAAATCTCAACAGACCAATTACCAGCAACGGAATTGTATCAGTAAGCAAAAAACTACCAAAGAACAAATCCCAGGGACAGATGGATTTACCTCAGAATTTTATCAGACATACAGATCAGACATAATACGCACACTCTTTAAAGTTTTCCAAAAAAGGGAAGAGGAGGGATTACTCCGAATCTCAGTCTATGAAAGCAGTATCACTCCAATAGAAAAACCAGGTGAAAACCGTACCAAAGTAAAAATCCCTACAGACCATTATCCCTGATGAGCGTACATGAAAAATGCAAAACAAAATATTAGCAAACCGAATTCAAAAACACCTCCAAAGGATCATAACCCATGACCAAGTGGGCTTCATTCCAGGGATGCAAAGATTGTACGACATTTGTTAATCCAACAACATCATCCAGCAAATCAATATAAAGACAGACAAAACCACATGATCATCTCCATAGATGCTGAAAAAGCATTCGATAAAGTTCTACAACCATTCATGATAAACACTCTCCACAAAATGTGTATAGAGGGCAAGAACCTCAACATAATAAAGGCCATATATGATAAACCCACAGGAAACATCATAGTGAACAGCGAGAAGCTGAAAGCTTTTCCTCTGCGATTGGGTACAAGACGGGGATGCCCACTCTCCACACTGTTATTCAACACACTACTGGAGGTAATAGCCACAGGAAATAGACAAAACAAAGAAACACAAGGAATCCATATAGGTAGACAAGAAGTTAAACTGTCTCTATGTGCAGATGACATGAAATTGTACATAAAAGTCACTAAAGACTCCCCACCAAAAGTACTAGAGCTCATATCGGGATACAGCAAAGTTGCGCGATAGAAAATTAAGACACAGAAATCTGCAGCTTTCCTGTACACGAACAATGAACCAATAGAAAGAGAAATCTGGAAAACAATTCCGTTCACCATTGCAGCAGAAAGTATAAAATTCCTAGGAATAAACCTAACCAAAGAAGTGATAGCCATATACTCAGAAAACAACAACTAAACATAAGAGAAACTAAAGGGGACACTAACAAATGGAAACTCACCCATTCACGTGGCTAGGAAGAATTAATATCATGAAAATGGCCATCCTGCCCAAGGCAATATACAGATTTGATGCTTTCCTATCAAATTACCAGCAACATTCTTCAGTGAACTGGAACAAATAATTGAAAAATTCATACGGAAACACCAAAGACCCCGAATAGCCATAGCAATACTGAGAGAGAAGAATAAAGTAGGGGGGATCTCACTCACCGACTTCAAGCTCTACTATAAAGCCTTAGTAATCAAGGCAATATGGAACTGGCACAAGAACAGAGCCACACACCAGTGGAACAGACTAGACACTCCAGACATTAACCCAAATATATGTGTTCAATTAATATATGATAAAGGTGCCATGGACATACAATGGCGAAATGACCGTCTCTTCAACAGATTGTGCTGGCAAATCTGGAAAGCTACATGAAGGAGAATGAAACTGGACCGTGGTCTAAACCCATATACAAAAGTAAATCCAAAATGTATCAAAGACCTGTAGGGAAGTCATGAAACCATTAGACTCTTGGAAGAAAACACAGGCAGAAACCTCTTAGACATAGACATGAGTGACCTTATCTTGAACATATCTCCCGGCTAAGGAAAACAACAGCAAAAATGAACAAGTGGGAATATATTAAGGTGAAACCCTTCTGTAGAGCAGTAGACACCATCAATACAACAGAAAGGAGCCCTACAGGATGGGAAAATATATTTGTAAATGACACATCCGGTAAAGGATTGCCGCCCAAAATATATAAAGAGCTCACATGCCTCAACAAACAAAAAACAAATAATCAAATTAAAAAAAACTGGGCAGAGGAACTGAAGAGACAGTTCTGCAAATAACAAATACAGATGGCCAACAGACACATGAAAAGATGCTCCACATCTTTATTATCAGAGAATTGCAAATTAAAACTGCAATGAGTTAACACCTCACACCACTAAGGATGGCTGTCATTCAAAAGACAAACAACAACAAATGTTGTTGCGACTGTGGAGAAAGGGGAACCCTCTTACACTGCTGGTGGGAATGTAAATTAGTTCAACCATTGTGGAAAGGAGTATGGAGGTTCCTGAAAATGCTCAGAAAAGATTTACCATTGGACCCAGGAATTCCATTCCAAGGAATATACACTAAGAACGCAGCAATCAATTTTGAAAAGACAAATACACCCCGATGTTTATTGCAGCACTATTTACTATAGCAAAGAACTGGAAGCAACCTAAATGTCCATTGGTAGATGAATGGATAAAGAAGATGTGGTACATATAATAAATGGAATATTACTCAACCATAAAATGAGGGCAAATCCTACCATTGGCAGCAACATGGATGGAGCTGGAGGGCATTATGCTCAGTGAAATAAGCCAAGCAGAGAAAGAGAAACACCAAATGATTTCACTGATCTGTGGAGTGTAAGAACGAAAGAAAAACTGAACGAACAAAACTGAAGCGGATTTACAGAAACCATGAATGGAGTAACAGGTACCAAAGGGAAAGAGAGTTTGGAGGATGGGTGGTTAGGGAGAGATAAGGGGGGAAGTAGAAGGAGGTTGTTAAGATTAGCATGCTAATGGGTGTGGGTGGGAGAAAGGGGAGGGCTGTACAACACAGAGAAGACAAGTAGTGATTCTACAACATTTTGCTCTGCTGATGGACAGTGACTGGAAAGGGGTTAACAGTGGGGACCATGTATAGGGGAGAGACTAGAAAACAAAATATTCTTCATGTAAGTTTAGATTAATGTTAACGAGAAAAGAAAAGAAAATAAAGATAGAAAAGGGGGATAACTCCCTGATAGAATAAAATTAACTGTATATCAAGGATTAATTCATGCCTAAAATATCCTTAATTGTGATCAGTTAAAGATTTGCAGATGATCGGTGTGGAGGTACAGTTTTCTGAAAATGTTCCTCTCTATTGAGAAAAAAGCAGTTCCTGTGTGTTGACCTTCAATGATTTCTACACAATGGTATAAAGGGCATATAAAAGTGTGGGGAAAACGTCTCTTTGTGCTTATGTAGCGGATCAAATAATAAATTGGGCTAACCATAAAATGAACTAAGATACGATATGAAGAAGTACTTCCAACATCAGCACTCTCTGGAAGAGTCATTGCAGAAGATGATCATCAAAAACCTCCACAAAGATCCAGGCACTGCTACAGTAGGAGCTGCATTCATCTCACCAGTTCCTATACTTGAAATGTGAATGGAGATGGAAATATCTAAGCTGGCCTGTTCATACAGTAAAACAACAAATTTGACTGGGTCTATACTGTTGGAACTCAACCAAGAATTAGGAGAAGTGCAAGTTATAGCGCTCCAAAATCTTACAACTACAGACTATCTACTGTTAAAAGAGCATATGAGATGTGAACAGTTCACAGGAATCGGTTGTTTTAATTTGTCTGATTTCTCTCAGACCGTTCAAGTTCAGTTGGACAATATCCATCATATCATAGATAAATTTTCACAAATGCCTAGGAAGCCTAACTGGTTTTTTTGGTTTCACTGGAGATGGCTGGTAATTATAGGTCTGCTTTCGGTATGTAAGTGTATTCCTTCTATGTTAATGTGTGTGCGCAATTTAATTAGTAGTTTAAAACCTATACATGCTTAAGTTACTCTACGAGAAGATATTTCAAAGAAATAAATAATCTTCCCATGTTTTCGTCCATCTGCTACTTCTATACCTTTTCTTCTTCCTTGCTCATTACAGCCCTTAAATAGAAGTCGTGCCTCATATCGAATTTACCATGTAAGATAATTCTTCCAAGTGGTAAAGATACTTCAGGAAAATGCTGGGCTCAGAAACCAAATGGCATAAATCTGCAAAGAAGTAAAAAGCTAACCTTTAAAAACAATATTGCTTCTATCTCACTTATCAAATTTAAATTTCCCTGTATGGTCCCGGAAGATGACTGGTTAGCCAGAGATGGGAAGATTCTTCACGGAGGAACAACATAAGATAGGCACAGTCGCAGGGAGGCCATCAGGTGAGAAATTGGGAATCTACAGAGGTGAGGCTTAAAACCTCAATGCCCTTTTTTGAGGAAAGCTGAAGCCGTGGATGTTCTATTGCCCTTGTCTAGCCTGGACTCACACTTAGTCTACAGGCACACACCTGATCATCCATATGTGCTCTCTTACAACACTAAACTATGTTCTCTAGCTTTATCTTGCATCTACCTACCACTTCACCTTTATATTAAGAAACATTAATAACAATTACAGTCATAATAACAGAGAAAAGTGGGATAAACATACAAATCAGGTATAAAGCTCAAAAAATTATAAAAGAAAGAAAGAAAAAAGAAAATAAAAGATAAAGAAAGACATTACATAATGATGAAGGGCTCAGTTCAACAAGACGATATAACCATAATGAGTATATATGAATACAACACAGGAGCACCAGCATATGTGAAACAAATACTAACAGAATTAAAGGAGGAAATAGAATGCAATGCATACACTTTGGGAGACTTCAACCCACCACTCACTCCAAAGGACAGATCCTAGAGACAGAAAATAAGTAAGGACACAGAAGCCCTGAACAAAACACTAGAACAGATGGCCCTAATAGATATCTATACAACTCTACATCCAAAATCAACAGGACACACATTCTTCTCACGTGCACATGAAACATTCTCCAGAAGAGACCACATAGTAAGCAACAAAAAGAGCCTCAGTAAATTCCAAAAGATTGAAAACCTGTCAACCAACTTTTCAGACCACAAATGCATCAAACAACAAATAAATTGTACAAAGAAAGCAAAAAGGCTAACAAACACTTGGAACCTTAGGAACATGCTCCTAAATAATTAAGTACTCAAAGAACAAATTAAAATCGAGATTTAGCTGTATATGGAAACAAATGACAACAACACAAAGCCAAAACTACTGTGCGTACGGCAAAAGCAGTCTTAAGAGGAAAATATATAGCAATCCAGTCACATGAGAAGAAGGAAGAACAATCCCAAACGAATGGTCTAATGTCACAATTATCGAAATTGGTAAAAGGAGAACAAATGAGGACTAAGGTCAGCAGAAGGTTGGAAAAAATAAAGATCAGAGAAGAAATAAATTAAGTTGAGAAGAACACATTAGCAAAAATCAATGAAAGCAAGAGCTGGTTCTTCAGGAAATTAACAATACAGATAAGCCTCTTGCAAGACTTATTAAGAGGAAAGGAGAGTCAACACACATCTACAGAATCAGAAATAAAAAAGGAAAACCACGACGGGCACCACAGAAATACTAAGAATTATTAGAGAGTAATAAGAAAACCTATACGCTTATAAGCTGGGAAACCAAGGAGAAATGGACAACTTCCTAGGAAAATAAAACCTTCCATGGCTGACCCAGAAAAAAACAGAAAATCTCAACAGACCACTTACCAGCAACGGAATTGTATCAGTAAGCAAAAAACTACCAAAGAACAAATCCCAGGGACAGATGGATTTATCTCAGAATTTTATCAGACATACAGATCAGACATAATACGCACACTCTTTAAAGTTTTCCAAAAAAGGGAAGAGGAGGGATTACTCCGAATCTCAGTCTATGAAACCAGTATCACTCCAATAGAAAAACCAGGTGAAAACCGTACCAAAGTAAAAATCCCTACAGACCATTATCCCTGATGAGCGTAGATGAAAAATGCAAAACAAAATATTGGCAAACCGAATTCAAAAACACCTCCAAAGGATCATAACCCATGACCAAGTGGGCTTCATTCCAGGGATGCAAAGATTGTACGACATTTGATAATCCATCAACATCATCCAGCAAATCAACATAAAGACAGACAAAACCACATGATCATCTCCATAGATGCTGAAAAAGCATTCGATAAAGTTCTACAACCATTCATGATAAACACTCTCCACAAAATGTGTATAGAGGGCAAGAACCTCAACATAATAAAGGCCATATATGATAAACCCACAGGAAACATCATAGTGAACAGCGAGAAGCTGAAAGCTTTTCCTCTGCGATTGGGTACAAGACGGGGATGCCCACTCTCCACACTGTTATTCAACACACTACTGGAGGTCCTAGCCACAGGAAATAGACAAAACAAAGAAACACAAGGAATCCATATAGGTAGACAAGAAGTTAAACTGTCTCTATGTGCAGATGACATGAAATTGTACATAAAAGTCACTAAAGTCTCCCCACCAAAAGTACTAGAGCTCATATCGGGATACAGCAAAGTTGCGCGATAGAAAATTAAGACACAGAAATCTGCAGCTTTCCTGTACACGAACAATGAACCAATAGAAAGAGAAATGTGGAAAACTATTCCGTTCACCATTGCAGCAGAAAGTATAAAATTCCTAGGAATAAACCTAACCAAAGAAGTGATAGCCATATACTCAGAAAACAACAACTAAACATAAGAGAAACTAAAGGGGACACTAACAAATGGAAACTCACCCATTCACGTGGCTAGGAAGAATTAATATCATGAAAATGGCCATCCTGCCCAAGGCAATAAACAGATTTGATGCTTTCCTATTAAATTACCAGCAACATTCTTCAGTGAACTGGAACAAATAATTGAAAAATTCATACGGAAACACCAAAGACCCCGAATAGCCATAGCAATACTGAGAGAGAAGAGTGAAGTAGGGGGTATCTCACTCAAGGACTTCAAGCTCTACTATAAAGCCTTAGTAATCAAGGCAATATGGTACTGGCACAAGAACAGAGCCACACACCAGTGGAACAGACTAGACACTCCAGACATTAACCCAAATATATGTGTTCAATTAATATATGATAAAGGTGCCATGGACATACAATGGCGGAATGACCGTCTCTTCAACAGATTGTGCTGGCCAATCTGGAAAGCTACATGAAGGAGAATGAAACTGGACCGTGGTCTAAACCCATATACAAAAGTAAATCCAAAATGTATCAAAGACCTGTAGGGAAGTCATGAAACCATTAGACTCTTGGAAGAAAACACAGGCAGAAACCTCTTAGACATAGACATGAGTGACCTTATCTTGAACATATCTCCCGGCTAAGGAAAACAACAGCAAAAATGAACAAGTGGGAATATATTAAGGTGAAACCCTTCTGTAGAGCAGTAGACACCATCAATACAACAGAAAGGAGCCCTACAGGATGGGAAAATATATTTGTAAATGACACATCCGGTAAAGGATTGCCGCCCAAAATATATAAAGAGCTCACATGCCTCAACAAACAAAAAACAAATAATCAAATTAAAAAAAACTGGGCAGAGGAACTGAAGAGACAGTTCTGCAAATAACAAATACAGATGGCCAACAGACACATGAAAAGATGCTCCACATCTTTATTATCAGAGAATTGCAAATTAAAACTGCAATGAGTTAACACCTCACACCACTAAGGATGGCTGTCATTCAAAAGACAAACAGCAACAAATGTTGTTGCGACTGTGGAGAAAGGGGAACCCTCGTACACTGCTGGTGGGAATGTAAATTAGTTCAACCATTGTGGAAAGGAGTATGGAGGTTCCTGAAAATGCTCAGAAAAGATTTACCATTGGACCCAGGAATTCCATTCCAAGGAATATACACTAAGAACGCAGCAATCAATTTTGAAAAGACAAATGCACCCCGATGTTTATTGCAGCACTATTTACTATAGCAAAGAACTGGAAGCAAACTAAATGTCCATTGGTAGATGAATGGATAAAGAAGATGTGGTACATATAATAAATGGAATATTACTCAGCCATAAGATGAGGGCAATTCCTACCATTGGAAGCAACATGGATGGAGCTGGAGGGTATTATGCTCAGTGAAATAAGCCAAGCAGAGAAAGAGAAACACCAAATGATTTCACTGATCTGTGGAGTGTAAGAATGAAAGAAAAACTGAACGAACAAAACTGAAGCGGATTTACAGAAACCATGAATGGAGTAACAGGTACCAAAGGGAAAGAGAGTTTGGAGGATGGGTGGTTAGGGAGAGATAAGGGGGGAAGTAGAAGGAGGTTGTTAAGATTACCATGCTAATGGGTGTGGGTGGGAGAAAGGGGAGGGCTGTACAACACAGAGAAGACAAGAAGTGATTCTACAACATTTTGCTCTGCTGATGGACAGTGACTGGAAAGGGGTTAACAGTGGGGACCATGTATAGGGGAGAGACTAGAAAACAAAATATTCTTCATGTAAGTTTAGATTAATGTTAACGAGAAAACAAAAGAAAATAAAGATAGAAAAAGGGGATAACTCCCTGATAGAATAAAATTAACTGTATATCAAGGATTAATTCATGCCTAAAATATCCTTAATTGTGATCAGTTAAAGATTTGCAGATGATCGGTGTGGAGGTACAGTTTTCTGAAAATGTTCCTCTCTATTGAGAAAAAAGCAGTTCCTGTGTGTTGACCTTCAATGATTTCTACACAATGGTATAAAGGGCATATAAAAGTGTGGGGAAAACGTCTCTTTGTGCTTATGTAGCGGATCAAATAATAAATTGGGCTAACCATAAAATGAACTAAGATACGATATGAAGAAGTACTTCCAACATCAGCACTCTCTGGAAGAGTCATTACAGAAGATGATCATCAAAAACCTCCACAAAGATCCAGGCACTGCTACAGTTGGAGCTGCATTCGTCTCACCAGTTCCTATACTTGCCATGTGAATGGAGATGGAAATATCTAAGCTGGCCTGTTCATACAGTAAAACAACAAATTTGACTGGGACTATTCTGTTGGAACTTAACCAAGAATTAGGAGAAGTGCAAGTTATAGCGCTCCAAAATCTTACAACTACAGACTATCTACCATTAAAAGAGCATATGAGATGTGAACAGTTCACAGGAATCGGTTGTTTTAATTTGTCTGATTTCTCTCAGACCGTTCAAGTTCAGTTGGGCAATATCCATCATATCATAGATAAATTTTCACAAATGCCTAGGAAGCCTAACTGGTTTTCTTGGTTTCACTGGAGATGGCTGGTAATTATAGGTCTGCTTTCGGTATGTAAGTGTATTCCTTCTATGTTAATGTGTGTGCGCAATTTAATTAGTAGTTTAAAACCTATACATGCTTAAGTTACTCTACGAGAAGATATTTCAAAGAAATAAATAATCTTCCCATGTTTTCGTCCATCTGCTACTTCTATACCTTTTCTTCTTCCTTGCTCATTACAGCCCTTAAATAGAAGTCGTGCCTCATATCGAATTTACCACGTAAGATTATTCTTCCAAGTGGTAAAGATACTTCAGGAAAAATGCTGGGCTCAGAAACCAAATGGCATAAATCTGCAAAGAAGTAAAAAGCTAACCTTTAAAAACAATATTGCTTCTATCTCACTTATCAAATTTAAATTTCCATGTATGGTCCCGGAAGATGACTGGTTAGCCAGAGATGGGAAGATTCTTCACGGAGGAACAACATAAGATAGGCACAGTCGCAGGGCGGCCATCAGGTGAGAAATTGGGAATCTACAGAGGTGAGGCTTAAAACCTCAATGCCCTTTTCTGAGAGAAAGCTGAATCCGTGGATATTTTATTGCCCTTGTATAGCCTGGACTAACACTTAGTCTACAGGCACACACCTGATCATCCATATGAGCTCTCTTACAACACTAAACTATGTTCTCTAGCTTTATCTTGCATCTACCTACCACTTCACCTTTATATTAAGAAACATTAATAACAATTACAATCATAATAACAGAGAAAAGTGGGATAAACATACAAATCAGGTATAAAGCTCAAAAAATTATAAAAGAAAGAAAGAAAAAAGAAAATAAAAGATAAAGAAAGACATTACATAATGATGAAGGGCTCAGTTCAACAAGACGATATAACCATAATGAGTATATATGAATACAACAAAGGAGCACCAGCATATGTGAAACAAATACTAACAGAATTAAAGGAGGAAATAGAATGCAATGCATACACTTTGGGAGACTTCAACCCACCACTCACTCCAACGGACAGATCCTAGAGACAGAAAATAAGTAAGGACACAGAAGCACTGAACAAAACACTAGAACAGATGGCCATAATAGATATCTATACAACTCTACATCCAAAATCAACAGGACACACATTCTTCTCACGTGCACACGAAACGTTCTCCAGAAGAGACCACATAGTAAGCAACAAAAAGAGCCTCAGTAAATTCCAAAAGATTGAAAAAATGTCAACCAACTTTTCAGACCACAAATGCATCAAACAACAAATAAATTGTACAAAGAAAGCAAAAAGGCTAACAAACACTTGGAACCTTAGCAACATGCTCCTAAATAATTAAGTACTCAAAGAACAAATTAAAATGGAGATTTAGCTGTATATGGAAACAAACGACAACAACATAAAGCCAAAACTACTGTGCGTACGGCAAAAGCAGTCTTAAGAGGAAAATATATAGCAATCCAGTCACATGAGAAGAAGGAAGAACAATCCCAAACGAATGGTCTAATGTCACAATTATCGAAATTGGTAAAAGGAGAACAAATGAGGACTAAGGTCAGCAGAAGGTTGGAAAAAATAAAGATCAGAGAAGGAATAAATTAAGTTGAGAAGAAAACATTAGCAAAAATCAATGAAAGCAAGAGCTGGTTCTTCGGGAAATTAACAATACAGATAAGCCTCTTGCCAGACTTATTAAGAGGAAAGGAGAGTCAACACACATCTACAGAATCAGAAATAAAAAAGGAAAACTACGACGGACACCACAGAAATACTAAGAATTATTAGAGAGTAATAAGAAAACCTATACGCGTATAAGCTGGGAAACCAAGGAGAAATGGACAACTTCCTAGGAAAATAAAACCTTCCATGGCTGACCCAGAAAAAAACAGAAAATCACAACAGACCAATTACCGGCAACGGAATTGTATCAGTAAGCAAAAAACTACCAAAGAACAAATCCCAGGGACAGATAGATTTACCTCCGAATTTCATCAGACATACAGATCAGACATAATACGCACACTCTTTAAAGTTTTCCAAAAAAGGGAAGAGGAGGGATTACTCCGAATCTCAGTCTATGAAACCAGTATCACTCCAATAGAAAAACCAGGTGAAAACCGTACCAAAGTAAAAATCCCTACAGACCATTATCCCTGATGAGCCTAGATGAAAAATGCAAAACAAAATATTAGCAAACCGAATTCAAAAACACCTCCTAAGGATCATAACCCATGACCAAGTGGGCTTCATTCCAGGGATGCAAAGATTGTACGACATTTGATAATCCATCAACATCATCCAGCAAATCAACATAAAGACAGACAAAACCACATGATCATCTCCATAGATGCTGAAAAAGCATTCGATAAAGTTCTACAACCATTCATGATAAACACTCTCCACAAAATGTGTATAGAGGGCAAGAACCTCAACATAATAAAGGCCATATATGATAAACCCACAGGCAACATCATAGTGAACAGCGAGAAGCTGAAAGCTTTTCCTCTGCGATTGGGTACAAGACGGGGATGCCCACTCTCCACACTGTTATTCAACACACTACTGGAGGTCCTAGCCACAGGAAATAGACAAAACAAAGAAACACAAGGAATCCATATAGGTAGACAAGAAGTTAAACTGTCTCTATGTGCAGATGACATGAAATTGTACATAAAAGTCACTAAAGACTCCCCACCAAAAGTACTAGAGCTCATATCGGGATACAGCAAAGTTGCGCGATAGAAAATTAAGACACAGAAATCTGTAGCTTTCCTGTACACGAACAATGAACCAATAGAAAGAGAAATCTGGAAAACAATTCCGTTCACCATTGCAGCAGAAAGTATAAAATTCCTAGGAATAAACCTAACCAAAGAAGTGATAGCCATATACTCAGAAAACAACAACTAAACATAAGAGAAACTAAAGGGGACACTAACAAATGGAAACTCACCCATTCACGTGGCTAGGAAGAATTAATATCATGAAAATGGCCATCCTGCCCAAGGCAATATACAGATTTGATGCTTTCCTATCAAATTACCAGCAACATTCTTCAGTGAACTGGAACAAATAATTGAAAAATTCATACGGAAACACCAAAGACCCCGAATAGCCATAGCAATACTGAGAGAGAAGAGTAAAGTAGGGGGGATCTCACTCACCGACTTCAAGCTCTACTATAAAGCCTTAGTAATCAAGGCAATATGGTACTGGCACAAGAACAGAGCCACACACCAGTGGAACAGACTAGACACTCCAGACATTAACCCAAATATATGTGTTCAATTAATATATGATAAAGGTGCCATGGACATACAATGGCGAAATGACCGTCTCTTCAACAGATTGTGCTGGCAAATCTGGAAAGCTACATGAAGGAGAATGAAACTGGACCGTGGTCTAAACCCATATACAAAAGTAAATCCAAAATGTATCAAGGACCTGTAGGGAAGTCATGAAACCATTAGACTCTTGGAAGAAAACACAGGCAGAAACCTCTTAGACATAGACATGAGTGACCTTATCTTGAAAATACCTCCCGGCTAAGGAAAACAACAGCAAAAATGAACAAGTGGGAATATATTAAGGTGAAAAGCTTCTGTAGAGCAGGAGACACCAACAATACAACAGAAAGGAGCCCTACAGGATGGGAAAATATATTTGTAAATGACACATCCGGTAAAGGATTGCCGCCCAAAATATATAAAGAGCTCACATGCCTCAACAAACAAAAAACAAATAATCAAATTAAAAAAAACTGGGCAGAGGAACTGAAGAGACTGTTCTGCAAATAACAAATACAGATGGCCAGCAGACACATGAAAAGATGCTCCACATCTTTATTATCAGAGAATTGCAAATTAAAACTGCAATGAGTTAACAACTCACACCACTAAGGATGGCTATCATTCAAAAGACAAACAACAACAAATGTTGTTGCGACTGTGGAGAAAGGGGAACCCTCTTACACTGCTGGTGGGAATGTAAATTAGTTCAACCATTGTGGAAAGGAGTATGGAGGTTCCTGATAATGCTCAGAAAAGTTTTACCTTTGGACCCAGGAATTCCATTCCAAGAAATATACACTAAGAACGCAGCAATCAATTTTGAAAAGACAAATGCACCCCGATGTTTATTGCAGCACTATTTACTATAGCAAAGAACTGGAGGCAACCTAAATGTCCATTGGTAGATGAATGGATAAAGAAGATGTGGTACATATAATAAATGGAATATTACTCAGCCATAAGATGAGGGCAAATCCTACCATTGGCAGCAACATGGATGGAGCTGGAGGGTATTATGCTCAGTGAAATAAGCCAAGCAGAGAAAGAGAAACACCAAATGATTTCACTGATCTGTGGAGTGTAAGAACGAAAGAAAAACTGAACGAACAAAACTGAAGCGGATTTACAGAAACCATGAATGGAGTAACAGGTACCAAAGGGAAAGAGAGTTTGGAGGATGGGTGGTTAGGGAGAGATAAGGGGGGAAGTAGAAGGAGGTTGTTAAGATTAGCATGCTAATGGGTGTGGGTGGGAGAAAGGGGAGGGCTGTACAACACAGAGAAGACAAGTAGTGATTCTACAACATTTTGCTCTGCTGATGGACAGTGACTGGAAAGGGGTTAACAGTGGGGACCATGTATAGGGGAGAGACTAGAAAACAAAATATTCTTCATGTAAGTTTAGATTAATGTTAACGAGAAAAGAAAAGAAAATAAAGATAGAAAAGGGGGATAACTCCCTGATAGAATAAAATTAACTGTATATCAAGGATTAATTCATGCCTAAAATATCCTTAATTGTGATCAGTTAAAGATTTGCAGATGATCGGTGTGGAGGTACAGTTTTCTGAAAATGTTCCTCTCTATTGAGAAAAAAGCAGTTCCTGTGTGTTGACCTTCAATGATTTCTACACAATGGTATAAAGGGCATATAAAAGTGTGGGGAAAACGTCTCTTTGTGCTTATGTAGCGGATCAAATAATAAATTGGGCTAACCATAAAATGAACTAAGATACGATATGAAGAAGTACTTCCAACATCAGCACTCTCTGGAAGAGTCATTCCAGAAGATGATCATCAAAAACCTCCACAAAGATCCAGGCACTGCTACAGTTGGAGCTGCATTCGTCTCACCAGTTCCTATACTTGCCATGTGAATGGAGATGGAAATATCTAAGCTGGCCTGTTCATACAGTAAAACAACAAATTTGACTGGGTCTATACTGTTGGAACTCAGCCAAGAATTAGGAGAAGTGCAAGTTATAGCGCTCCAAAATCTTACAACTACAGACTATCTACTGTTAAAAGAGCATATGAGATGTGAACAGTTCAAAGGAATCGGTTGGTTTAATTTGTCTGATTTCTCTCAGACCGTTCAAGTTCAGTTGGGCAATATCCATCATATCATAGATAAATTTTCACAAATGCCTAGGAAGCCTAACTGGTTTTCTTGGTTTCACTGGAGATGGCTGGTAATTATAGGTCTGCTTTCGGTATGTAAGTGTACTCCTTCTATGTTAATGTGTGTGCGCAATTTAATTAGTAGTTTAAAACCTATACATGCTTAAGTTACTCCACGAGAAGATATTTCAAAGAAATAAATAATCTTCCCATGTTTTCGTCCATCTGCTACTTCTATACCTTTTCTTCTTCCTTGCTCATTACAGCCCTTAAATAGAAGTCGTGCCTCATATCGAATTTACCATGTAAGATAATTCTTCCAAGTGGTAAAGATACTTCAGGAAAAATGCTGGGCTCAGAAACCAAATGGCATAAATCTGCAAAGAAGTAAAAAGCAAACCTTTAAAAACAATATTGCTTCTATCTCACTTATCAAATTTAAATTTCCCTGTATGGTCCCGGAAGATGACTGGTTAGCCAGAGATGGGAAGATTCTTCACGGAAGAACAACATAAGATAGGCACAGTCGCAGGGCGGCCATCAGGTGAGAAATTGGGAATCTACAGAGGTGAGGCTTAAAACCTCAATGCCCTTTTCTGAGAGAAAGCTGAATCCGTGGATATTTTATTGCCCTTGTCTAGCCTGGACTAACACTTAGTCTACAGGCACACACCTGATCATCCATATGTGCTCTCTTACAACACTAAACTATGTTCTCTAACTTTATCTTGCATCTACCTACTTTACCTTTATATTAAGAAACATTAATAACAATTACAATCATAATAACAGAGAAAAGTGGGATAAACATACAAATCAGGTATAAAGCTCAAAAAATTATAAAAGAAAGAAAGAAAAAAGAAAATAAAAGATAAAGAAAAACATTACATAATGATGAAGGGCTCAGTTCAACAAGACGATATAACCATAATGAGTATATATGAATACAACACAGGAGCACCAGCATATGTGAAACAAATACTAACAGAATTAAAGGAGGAAATAGAATGCAATGCATACACTTTGGGAGACTTCAACCCATCGCTCACTCCAAAGGACAGATCCTAGAGACAGAAAATAAGTAAGGACACAGAAGCACTGAACAAAACACTAGAACAGATGGCCCTAATAGATATCTATACAACTCTACATCCAAAATCAACAGGACACACATTCTTCTCACGTGCACACGAAACATTCTCCAGAAGAGACCACATAGTAAGCAACAAAAAGGGTCTCAGTAAATTCCAAAAGATTGAAAACCTGTCAACCAACTTTTCAGACCACAAATGCATCAAACAACAAATAAATTGTACAAAGAAAGCAAAAAGGCTAACAAACACTAGGAGCCTTAGCAACATGCTCCTAAATAATTAAGTACTCAAAGAACAAATTAAAATGGAGATTTAGCTGTATATGGAAACAAATGACAACAACACAAAGCCAAAACTACTGTGCGTACGGCAAAAGCAGTCTTAAGAGGAAAATATATAGCAATCCAGTCACATGAGAAGAAGGAAGAACAATCCCAAATGAATGGTCTAATGTCACAATTATCGAAATTGGTAAAAGGAGAACAAATGAGGACTAAGGTCAGCAGAAGGTTGGAAAAAATAAAAATCAGAGAAGAAATAAATTAAGTTGAGAAGAAAACATTAGCAAAAATCAATGAAAGCAAGAGCTGGTTCTTCGGGAAATTAACAATACAGATAAGCCCCTTGCCAGACTTATTAAGAGGAAAGGAGAGTCAACACACATCTACAGAATCAGAAATAAAAAAGGAAAACCACGACGGACACCACAGAAATACTAAGAATTATTAGAGAGTAATAAGAAAACCTATACGCTTATAAGCTGCGAAACCAAGGAGAAATGGACAACTTCCTAGGAAAATAAAACCTTCCATTGCTGACCCAGAAAAAAACAGAAAATCTTAACAGACCAATTACCAGCAACGGAATTGTATCAGTAAGCAAAAATATACCAAAGAACAAATCCCAGGGACAGATGAATTTACCTCAGAATTTTATCAGACATACAGATCAGACATAATACGCACACTCTTTAAAGTTTTCCAGAAAAGGGAAGAGGAGGGATTACTCCGAATCTCAGTCTATGAAACCAGTATCACTCCAATAGAAAAACCAGGTGAAAACCGTACCAAAGTAAAAATCCCTACAGACCATTATCCCTGATGAGCGTAGATGAAAAATGCAAAACAAAATATTAGCAAACCGAATTCAAAAACACATCCAAAGGATCATAACCCATGACCAAGTGGGCTTCATTCCAGGGATGCAAAGATTGTACGACATTTGATAATCCATCAACATTATCCAGCAAATCAACATAAAGACAGACAAAACCACATGATCATCTCCATAGATGCTGAAAAATCATTCGATAAAGTTCTACAACCATTCATGATAAACACTCTCCACAAAATGTGTATAGAGGGCAAGAACCTCAACATAATAAAGGCCATATATGATAAACCCACAGGCAACATCATAGTGAACAGCGAGAAGCTGAAAGCTTTTCCTCTGCGATTGGGTACAAGACGGGGATGCCCACTCTCCACACTGTTATTCAACACACTACTGGAGGTCCTAGCCACAGGAAATAGACAAAACAAAGAAACACAAGGAATCCATATAGGTAGACAAGAAGTTAAACTGTCTCTGTGCAGATGACATGAAATTGTACATAAAGGTCACTAAAGACTCCCCACCAAAAGTACTAGAGCTCATATCGGGATACAGCAAAGTTGCGCGATAGAAAATTAAGACACAGAAATCTGCAGCTTTCCTGTACACGAACAATGAACCAATAGAAAGAGAAATCTGGAAAACAATTCCGTTCACCATTGCAGCAGAAAGTATAAAATTCCTAGGAATAAACCTAACCAAAGAAGTGATAGCCATATACTCAGAAAACAACAACTAAACATAAGAGAAACTAAAGGGGACACTAACAAATGGAAACTCACCCATTCACGTGGCTAGGAAGAATTAATATCATGAAAATGGCCATCCTGCCCAAGGCAATATACAGATTTGATGCTTTCCTATCAAATTACCAGCAACATTCTTCAGTGAACTGGAACAAATAATTGAAAAATTCATACGGAAACACCAAAGACCCCGAATAGCCATAGCAATACTGAGAGAGAAGAATAAAGTAGGGGGGATCTCACTCACCGACTTCAAGCTCTACTATAAAGCCTTAGTAATCAAGGCAATATGGTACTGGCACAAGAACAGAGCCACACACCAGTGGAACAGACTAGACACTCCAGACATTAACCCAAATATATGTGTTCAATTAATATATGATAAAGGTGCCATGGACATACAATGGCGAAATGACCGTCTCTTCAACAGATTGTGCTGGCAAATCTGGAAAGCTACATGAAGGAGAATGAAACTGGACCGTGGTCTAAAAACATATACAAAAGTAAATCCAAAATGTATCAAAGACCTGTAGGGAAGTCATGAAACCATTAGACTCTTGGAAGAAAACACAGGCAGAAACCTCTTAGACATAGACATGAGTGACCTTATCTTGAAAATACATCCCGGCTAAGGAAAACAACAGCAAAAATGAACAAGTGGGAATATATTAAGGTGAAAAGCTTCTGTAGAGCAGTAGACACCATCAATACAACAGAAAGGAGCTCTACAGGATGGGAAAATATATTTGTAAATGACACATCCGGTAAAGGATTGCCGCCCAAAATATATAAAGAGCTCACATGCCTCAACAAACAAAAAACAAATAATCAAATTAAAAAAAACTGGGCAGAGGAACTGAAGAGACAGTTCTGCAAATAACAAATACAGATGGCCAACAGACACATGAAAAGATGCTCCACATCTTTATTATCAGAGAATTGCAAATTAAAACTGCAATGAGTTAACACCTCACACCACTAAGGATGGCTATCATTCAAAAGACAAACAACAACAAATGTTGTTGCGACTGTGGAGAAAGGGGAACCCTCTTACACTGCTGGTGGGAATGTAAATTAGTTCAACCATTGTGGAAAGGAGTATGGAGGTTCCTGAAAATGCTCAGAAAAGATTTACCATTGGACCCAGGAATTCCATTCCAAGGAATATACACTAAGAACGCAGCAATCAATTTTGAAAAGACAAATGCACCCCGATGTTTATTGCAGCACTATTTACTATAGCAAAGAACTGGAAGCAACCTAAATGTCCATTGGTAGATGAAGGGATAAAGAAGATGTGGTACATATAATAAATGGAATATTAGTCAGCCATAAGATGAGGGCAAATCCTACCATTGGCAGCAACATGGATGGAGCTGGAGGGTATTATGCTCAGTGAAATAAGCCAAGCAGAGAAAGAGAAACACCAAATGATTTCACTGATCTGTGGAGTGTAAGAACGAAAGAAAAACTGAACGAACAAAACTGAAGCGTAATTACAGAGACCATGAATGGAGTAACAGGAACCAAAGGGACAGAGAGTTTGGAGGATGGGTGGTTAGGGAGAGATAAGGGGGGAAGTAGAAGGAGGTTGTTAAGATTAGCATGCTAATGGGTGTGGGTGGGAGAAAGGGGAGGGCTGTACAACACAGAGAAGACAAGTAGTGATTCTACAACATTTTGCTCTGCTGATGGACAGTGACTGGAAAGGGGTTAACAGTGGGGACCATGTATAGGGGAGAGACTAGAAAACAAAATATTCTTCATGTAAGTTTAGATTAATGTTAACGAGAAAAGAAAAGAAAATAAAGATAGAAAAGGGGGATAACTCCCTGATAGAATAAAATTAACTGTATATCAAGGATTAATTCATGCCTAAAATATCCTTAATTGTGATCAGTTAAAGATTTGCAGATGATCGGTGTGGAGGTACAGTTTTCTGAAAATGTTCCTCTGTATTGAGAAAAAAGCAGTTCCTGTGTGTTGACCTTCAATGATTTCTACACAATGGTATAAAGGGCATATAAAAGTGTGGGGAAAACGTCTCTTTGTGCTTATGTAGCGGATCCAATAATAAATTGGGCTAACCATAAAGTGAACTAAGATACGATATGAACAAGTACTTCCAACATCAGCACTCTCTGGAAGAGTCATTCCAGAAGATGATCATCAAAAACCTCCACAAAGATCCAGGCACTGCTACAGTTGGAGCTGCATTCGTCTCACCAGTTCCTATACTTGCCATGTGAATGGAGATGGAAATATCTAAGCTGGCCTGTTCATACAGTAAAACAACAAATTTGACTGGGTCTATACTGTTGGAACTCAACCAAGAATTAGGAGAAGTGAAAGTTATAGCGCTCCAAAATCTTACAACTACAGACTATCTACTGTTAAAAGAGCATATGAGATGTGAACAGTTCACAGGAATCGGTTGTTTTAATTTGTCTGATTTCTCTCAGACAGTTCAAGTTCAGTTGGACAATATCCATCATATCATAGATAAATTTTCACAAATGCCTAGGAAGCCTAACTGGTTTTCTTGGTTTCACTGGAGATGGCTGGTAATTATAGGTCTGCTTTCGGTATGTAAGTGTATTCCTTCTATGTTAATGTGTGTGCGCAATTTAATTAGTAGTTTAAAACCTTTACATGCTTAAGATACTCTACGAGAAGATATTTCAAAGAAATAAATAATCTTTCCATGTTTTCGTCCATCTGCTACTTCTATACCTTTTCTTCTTCCTTGCTCATTACAGCCCTTAAATAGAAGTCGTGCCTCATATCGAATTTACCATGTAAGATAATTCTTCCAAGTGGTAAAGATACTTCAGGAAAAATGCTGGGCTCAGAAACCAAATGGCATAAATCTGCAAAGAAGTAAAAAGCTAACCTTTAAAAACAATATTGCTCCTATCTCACTTATCAAATTTAAATTTCCCTGTATGGTCCCGGAAGATGACTGGTTAGCCAGAGATGGGAAGATTCTTCACGGAGGAACAACATAAGATAGGCACAGTTGCAGGGCGGCCATCAGGTGAGAAATTGGGAATCTACAGAGGTGAGGCTTAAAACCTCAATGCCCTTTTCTGAGAGAAACCTGAATCCGTGGATATTTTATTGCCCTTGTCTAGCCTGGACTAACACTTAGTCTACAGGCACACACATGATCATCCATATGTGCTCTCTTACAACACTAAACAATGTTCTCTAGCTTTATCTTGCATCTACCTACCACTTCACCTTTATATTAAGAAACATTAATAACAATTACAATCATAATAACAGAGAAAAGTGGGATAAACATACAAATCAGGTATAAAGCTCAAAAAATTATAAAAGAAAGAAAGAGAAATGAAAATAAAAGATAAAGAAAGACATTACATAATGATGAAGGGCTCAGTTCAACAAGACGATATAACCATAATGAGTATATATGAATACAACACAGGAGCACCAGCATATGTGAAACAAATACTAACAGAATTAAAGGAGGAAATAGAATGCAATGCATACACTTTGGGAGACTTCAACCCACCACTCACTCCAAAGGACAGATCCTAGAGACAGAAAATAAGTAAGGACACAGAAGCACTGAACAAAACACTAGAACAGATGGCCCTAATAGATATCTATACAACTCTACATCCAAAATCAACAGGACACACATTCTTCTCACGTGCACACGAAACATTCTCCAGAAGAGACCACATAGTAAGCAACAAAAAGAGCCTCAGTAAATTCCAAAAGATTGAAAACCTGTCAAACAAATTTTCAGACCACAAATGCATCAAACAAGAAATAAATTGTACAAAGAAAGCAAAAAGGCTCACAAACACTTGGAGCCTTAGCAACATGCTCCTAAATAATTAAGTACTCAAAGAACAAATTAAAATGGAGATTTAGCTGTATATGGAAACAAATGACAACAACACAAAGCCAAAACTACTGTGCGTATGGCAAAAGCAGTCTTAAGAGGAAAATATATAGCAATCCAGTCACATGAGAAGAAGGAAGAACAATCCCAAATGAATGGTCTAATGTCACAATTATCGAAATTGGTAAAAGGAGAACAAATGAGGACTAAGGTCAGCAGAAGGTTGGAAAAAATAAAGATCAGAGAAGAAATAAATTAAGTTGAGAAGAAAACATTAGCAAAAATCAATGAAAGCAAGAGCTGGTTCTTCGGGAAATTAACAATACAGATAAGCCTCTTGCCAGACTTATTAAGAGGAAAGGAGAGTCAACACACATCTACAGAATCAGAAATAAAAAAGGAAAACCACGACGGACACCACAGAAATACTAAGAATTATTAGAGAGTAATAAGAAAACCTATACGCTTATAAGCTGGGAAACCAAGGAGAAATGGACAACTTCCTAGGAAAATAAAACCTCCCATGGCTGACCCAGAAAAAAACAGAAAATCTTAACAGACCAATTACCAGCAACGGAATTGTATCAGTAAGCAAAAAACTACCAAAGAACAAATCCCAGGGACAGATGGATTTACCTCCGAATTTTATCAGACATACAGATCAGACATAATACGCACACTCTTTAAAGTTTTCCAAAAAAGGGAAGAGGAGGGATTACTCCGAATCTCAGTCTATGAAACCAGTATCACTCCAATAGAAAAACCAGGTGAAAACCGTACCAAAGTAAAAATCCCTACAGACCATTATCCCTGATGAGCGTACATGAAAAATGCAAAACAAAATATTAGCAAACGGAATTCAAAAACACCTCCAAAGGATCATAACCCATGACCAAGTGGGCTTCATTCCAGGGATGCAAAGATTGTACGACATTTGATAATCCATCAACATCATCCAGCAAATCAACATAAAGACAGACAAAACCACATGATCATCTCCATAGATGCTGAAAAAGCATTCGACAAAGTTCTACAACCATTCATGATAAACACTCTCCACAAAATGTGTATAGAGGGCAAGAACCTCAACATAATAAAGGCCATATATGATAAACCCACAGGCAACATCATAGTGAACAGCGAGAAGCTGAAAGCTTTTCCTCTGCGATTGGGTACAAGACGGGGATGCCCACTCTCCACACTGTTATTCAACACACTACTGGAGGTCCTAGCCACAGGAAATAGACCAAACAAAGAAACACAAGGAATCCATATAGGTAGACAAGAAGTTAAACTGTCTCTATGTGCAGATGACATGAAATTGTACATAAAAGTCACTAAAGACTCCCCACCAAAAGTACTAGAGCTCATATCGGGATACAGCAAAGTTGCGCGATAGAAAATTAAGACACAGAAATCTGCAGCTTTCCTGTACACGAACAATGAACCAATAGAAAGAGAAATCTGGAAAACAATTCCGTTCACCATTGCAGCAGAATGTATAAAATTCCTAGGAATAAACCTAACCAAAGAAGTGATAGTCATATACTCAGAAAACAACAACTAAACATAAGAGAAACTAAAGGGGACACTAACAAATGGAAACTCACCCATTCACGTGGCTAGGAAGAATTAATATCATGAAAATGGCCATCCTGCCCAAGGCAATATACAGATTTGATGCTTTCCTATCAAATTACCAGCAACATTCTTCAGTGAACTGGAACAAATAATTGAAAAATTCATACGGAAACACCAAAGACCCCGAATAGCCATAGCAATACTGAGAGAGAAGAGTAAAGTAGGGGGGATCTCACTCACCGACTTCAAGCTCTACTATAAAGCCTTAGTAATCAAGGCAATATGGTACTGGCACAAGAACAGAGCCACACACCAGTGGAACAGACTAGACACTCCAGACATTAACCCAAATATATGTGTTCAATTAATATATGATAAAGGTGCCATGGACATACAATGGCGAAATGACCGTCTCTTCAACAGATTGTGCTGGCAAATCTGGAAAGCTACATGAAGGAGAATGAAACTGGACCGTGGTCTAAACCCATATACAAAAGTAAATCCAAAATGTATCAAAGACCTGTAGGGAAGTCATGAAACCATTAGACTCTTGGAAGAAAACACAGGCAGAAACCTCTTAGACATAGACATGAGTGACCTTATCTTGAAAATACCTCCCGGCTAAGGAAAACAACAGCAAAAATGAACAAGTGGGAATATATTAAGGTGAAAAGCTTCTGTAGAGCAGTAGACACCATCAATACAACAGAAAGGAGCCCTACAGGATGGGAAAATATATTTGTAAATGACACATCCGGTAAAGGATTGCCGCCCAAAATATATAAAGAGCTCACATGCCTCAACAAACAAAAAACAAATAATCAAATTAAAAAAAACTGGGCAGAGGAACTGAAGAGACAGTTCTGCAAATAACAAATACAGATGGCCAACAGACACATGAAAAGATGCTCCACATCTTTATTATCAGAGAATTGCAAATTAAAACTGCAATGAGTTAACACCTCACACCACTAAGGATGGCTGTCATTCAAAAGACAAACAACAACAAATGTTGTTGCGACTGTGGAGAAAGGGGAACCCTCTTACACTGCTGGTGGGAATGTAAATTAGTTCAACCATTGTGGAAAGGAGTATGGAGGTTCCTGAAACTGCTCAGAAAAGAATTACCATTGGACCCAGGAATTCCATTCCAAGGAATATACACTAAGAACGCAGCAATCAATTTTGAAAAGACAAATGCACCCCGATGTTTATTGCAGCACTATTTACTATAGCAAAGAACTGGAAGCAACCTAAATGTCCATTGGTAGATGAAGGGATAAAGAAGATGTGGTACATATAATAAATGGAATATTAGTCAGCCATAAGATGAGGGCAAATCCTACCATTGGCAGCAACATGGATGGAGCTGGAGGGTATTATGCTCAGTGAAATAAGCCAAGCAGAGAAAGAGAAACACCAAATGATTTCACTGATCTGTGGAGTGTAAGAACGAAAGAAAAATTGAACGAACAAAACTGAAGCGGATTTACAGAAAACATGAATGGAGTAACAGGTACCAAAGGGAAAGAGAGTTTGGAGGATGGGTGGTTAGGGAGAGATAAGGGGGGAAGTAGAAGGAGGTTGTTAAGATTAGCATGCTAATGGGTGTGGGTGGGAGAAAGGGGAGGGCTGTACAACACAGAGAAGACAAGTAGTGATTCTACAACATTTTGCTCTGCTGATGGACAGTGACTGGAAAGGGTTTAACAGTGGGGACCATGAATAGGCGAGAGACTAGAAAACTAAATATTCTTCATGTAAGTTTAGATTAATGTTTACGAGAAAAGAAAAGAAAATAAAGATAGAAAAGGGGGATAACTCCCTGATAGAATAAAATTAACTGTATATCAAGGATTAATTCATGCCTAAAATATCCTTAATTGTGATCAGTTAAAGATTTGCAGATGATCGGTGTGGATGTACAGTTTTCTGAAAATATTTCTCTCTATTGAGAGAAAAGCAGTTCCTGTGTGTTGACCTTCAATGATTTCTACACAATGGTATAAAGGGCATATAAAAGTGTGGGGAAAACGTCTCTTTGTGCTTATGTAGCGGATCAAATAATAAATTGGGCTAATCATAAAATGAACTAAGATACGATATGAAGAAGTACTTCCAACATCAGCACTCTCTGGAAGAGTCATTCCAGAAGATGATCATCAAAAACCTCCACAAAGATCCAGGCACTGCTACAGTTGGAGCTGCATTCATCTCAGCAGTTCCTATACTTGCCATGTGAATGGAGATGGAAATATCTAAGCTGGCCTGTTCATACAGTAAAACAACAAATTTGACTGGGTCTATACTGTTGGAACTCAACCAAGAATTAGGAGAAGTGCAAGTTATAGCGCTCCAAAATCTTACAACTACAGACTATCTACTGTTAAAAGAGCATATGAGATGTGAACAGTTCACAGGAATCGGTTGTTTTAATTTGTCTGATTTCTCTCAGACCGTTCAAGTTCAGTTGGACAATATCCATCATATCATAGATAAATTTTCACAAATGCCTAGGAAGCCTAACTGGTTTTCTTGGTTTCACTGGAGATGGCTGGTAATTACAGGTCTGCTTTCGGTATGTAAGTGTATTCCTTCGATGTTAATGTGTGTGCGCAATTTAATTAGTAGTTTAAAACGTATACATGCTTAAGATACTCTACGAGAAGATATTTCAAAGAAATAAATAATCTTCCCATGTTTTCGTCCATCTGCTACTTCTATACCTTTTCTTCTTCCTTGCTCATTACAGCCCTTAAATAGAATTCGTGCCTCATATCGAATTTACCATGTAAGATAATTCTTCCAAGTGGTAAAGATACTTCAGGAAAAATGCTGGGCTCAGAAACCAAATGGCATAAATCTGCAAAGAAGTAAAAAGCAAACCTTTAAAAACAATATTGCTTCTATCTCACTTATCAAATTTAAATTTCCCTGTATGGTCCCGGAAGATGACTGGTTAGCCAGAGATGGGAAGATTCTTCACGGAAGAACAACATAAGATAGGCACAGTCGCAGGGCGGCCATCAGGTGAGAAATTGGGAATCTACAGAGGTGAGGCTTAAAACCTCAATGCCCTTTTCTGAGAGAAAGCTGAATCCGTGGATGTTTTATTGACCTTGTCTAGCCTGGACTAACACTTAGTCTACAGGCACACACCTGATCATCCATATGTGCTCTCTTACAACACTAAACTATGTTCTCTAGCTTTATCTTGCATCTACCTACCACTTCAACTTTATATTAAGAAACATTAATAACAATTACGATCATAATAACAGAGAAAAGTGGGATAAACATACAAATCAGGTATAAAGCTCAAAAAATTATAAAAGAAAGAAAGAAAAAAGAAAATAAAAGATAAAGAAAGACATTACATAATGATGAAGGGCTCAGTTCAACAAGACGATATAACCATAATGAGTATATATGAATACAACACAGGAGCACCAGCATATGTGAAACAAATACTAACAGAATTAAAGGAGGAAATAGAATGCAATGCATACACTTTGGGAGACTTCAACCCACCACTCACTCCAAAGGACAGATCCTAGAGACAGAAAATAAGTAAGGACACAGAAGCACTGAACAAAACACTAGAACAGATGGCCCTAATAGATATCTATACAACTCTACATCCAAAATCAACAGGACACACATTCTTCTCACGTGCACACGAAACATTCTCCAGAAGAGACCACATAGTAAGCAACAAAAAGAGCCTCAGTAAATTCCAAAAGATTGAAAACCTGTCAACCAACTTTTCAGACCACAAATGCATCAAACAAGAAATAAATTGTACAAAGAAAGCAAAAAGGCTCACAAACACTTGGAGCCTTAGCAACATGCTCCTAAATAATTAAGTACTCAAAGAACAAATTAAAATGGAGATTTAGCTGTATATGGAAACAAATGACAACAACACAAAGCCAAAACTACTGTGCGTATGGCAAAAGCAGTCTTAAGAGGAAAATATATAGCAATCCAGTCACATGAGAAGAAGGAAGAACAATCCCAAATGAATGGTCTAATGTCACAATTATCGAAATTGGTAAAAGGAGAACAAATGAGGACTAAGGTCAGCAGAAGGTTGGAAAAAATAAAGATCAGAGAAGAAATAAATTAAGTTGAGAAGAAAACATTAGCAAAAATCAATGAAAGCAAGAGCTGGTTCTTCGGGAAATTAACAATACAGATAAGCCTCTTGCCAGACTTATTAAGAGGAAAGGAGAGTCAACACACATCTACAGAATCAGAAATAAAAAAGGAAAACCACGACGGACACCACAGAAATACTAAGAATTATTAGAGAGTAATAAGAAAACCTATACGCTTATAAGCTGGGAAACCAAGGAGAAATGGACAACTTCCTAGGAAAATAAAACCTCCCATGGCTGACCCAGAAAAAAACAGAAAATCTTAACAGACCAATTACCAGCAACGGAATTGTATCAGTAAGCAAAAAACTACCAAAGAACAAATCCCAGGGACAGATGGATTTACCTCCGAATTTTATCAGACATACAGATCAGACATAATACGCACACTCTTTAAAGTTTTCCAAAAAAGGGAAGAGGAGGGATTACTCCGAATCTCAGTCTATGAAACCAGTATCACTCCAATAGAAAAACCAGGTGAAAACCGTACCAAAGTAAAAATCCCTACAGACCATTATCCCTGATGAGCCTAGATGAAAAATGCAAAACAAAATATTAGCAAACCGAATTCAAAAACACCTCCTAAGGATCATAACCCATGACCAAGTGGGCTTCATTCCAGGGATGCAAAGATTGTACGACATTTGATAATCCATCAACATCATCCAGCAAATCAACATAAAGACAGACAAAACCACATGATCATCTCCATAGATGCTGAAAAAGCATTCGATAAAGTTCTACAACCATTCATGATAAACACTCTCCACAAAATGTGTATAGAGGGCAAGAACCTCAACATAATAAAGGCCATATATGATAAACCCACAGGCAACATCATAGTGAACAGCGAGAAGCTGAAAGCTTTTCCTCTGCGATTGGGTACAAGACGGGGATGCCCACTCTCCACACTGTTATTCAACACACTACTGGAGGTCCTAGCCACAGGAAATAGACAAAACAAAGAAACACAAGGAATCCATATAGGTAGACAAGAAGTTAAACTGTCTCTATGTGCAGATGACATGAAATTGTACATAAAAGTCACTAAAGACTCCCCACCAAAAGTACTAGAGCTCATATCGGGATACAGCAAAGTTGCGCGATAGAAAATTAAGACACAGAAATCTGTAGCTTTCCTGTACACGAATAATGAACCAATAGAAAGAGAAATCTGGAAAACAATTCCGTTCACCATTGCAGCAGAAAGTATAAAATTCCTAGGAATAAACCTAACCAAAGAAGTGATAGCCATATACTCAGAAAACAACAACTAAACATAAGAGAAACTAAAGGGGACACTAACAAATGGAAACTCACCCATTCACGTGGCTAGGAAGAATTAATATCATGAAAATGGCCATCCTGCCCAAGGCAATATACAGATTTGATGCTTTCCTATCAAATTACCAGCAACATTCTTCAGTGAACTGGAACAAATAATTGAAAAATTCATACGGAAACACCAAAGACCCCGAATAGCCATAGCAATACTGAGAGAGAAGAGTAAAGTAGGGGGGATCTCACTCACCGACTTCAAGCTCTACTATAAAGCCTTAGTAATCAAGGCAATATGGTACTGGCACAAGAACAGAGCCACACACCAGTGGAACAGACTAGACACTCCAGACATTAACCCAAATATATGTGTTCAATTAATATATGATAAAGGTGCCATGGACATACAATGGCGAAATGACCGTCTCTTCAACAGATTGTGCTGGCAAATCTGGAAAGCTACATGAAGGAGAATGAAACTGGACCGTGGTCTAAACCCATATACAAAAGTAAATCCAAAATGTATCAAGGACCTGTAGGGAAGTCATGAAACCATTAGACTCTTGGAAGAAAACACAGGCAGAAACCTCTTAGACATAGACATGAGTGACCTTATCTTGAAAATACCTCCCGGCTAAGGAAAACAACAGCAAAAATGAACAAGTGGGAATATATTAAGGTGAAAAGCTTCTGTAGAGCAGGAGACACCAACAATACAAAAGAAAGGAGCCCTACAGGATGGGAAAATATATTTGTAAATGACACATCCGGTAAAGGATTGCCGCCCAAAATATATAAAGAGCTCACATGCCTCAACAAACAAAAAACAAATAATCAAATTAAAAAAAACTGGGCAGAGGAACTGAAGAGACTGTTCTGCAAATAACAAATACAGATGGCCAGCAGACACATGAAAAGATGCTCCACATCTTTATTATCAGAGAATTGCAAATTAAAACTGCAATGAGTTAACAACTCACACCACTAAGGATGGCTATCATTCAAAAGACAAACAACAACAAATGTTGTTGCGACTGTGGAGAAAGGGGAACCCTCTTACACTGCTGGTGGGAATGTAAATTAGTTCAACCATTGTGGAAAGGAGTATGGAGGTTCCTGATAATGCTCAGAAAAGTTTTACCTTTGGACCCAGGAATTCCATTCCAAGAAATATACACTAAGAACGCAGCAATCAATTTTGAAAAGACAAATGCACCCCGATGTTTATTGCAGCACTATTTACTATAGCAAAGAACTGGAGGCAACCTAAATGTCCATTGGTAGATGAATGGATAAAGAAGATGTGGTACATATAATAAATGGAATATTACTCAGCCATAAGATGAGGGCAAATCCTACCATTGGCAGCAACATGGATGGAGCTGGAGGGTATTATGCTCAGTGAAATAAGCCAAGCAGAGAAAGAGAAACACCAAATGATTTCACTGATCTGTGGAGTGTAAGAACGAAAGAAAAACTGAACGAACAAAACTGAAGCGGATTTACAGAAACCATGAATGGAGTAACAGGTACCAAAGGGAAAGAGAGTTTGGAGGATGGGTGGTTAGGGAGAGATAAGGGGGGAAGTAGAAGGAGGTTGTTAAGATTAGCATGCTAATGGGTGTGGGTGGGAGAAAGGGGAGGGCTGTACAACACAGAGAAGACAAGTAGTGATTCTACAACATTTTGCTCTGCTGATGGACAGTGACTGGAAAGGGGTTAACAGTGGGGACCATGTATAGGGGAGAGACTAGAAAACAAAATATTCTTCATGTAAGTTTAGATTAATGTTAACGAGAAAAGAAAAGAAAATAAAGATAGAAAAGGGGGATAACTCCCTGATAGAATAAAATTAACTGTATATCAAGGATTAATTCATGCCTAAAATATCCTTAATTGTGATCAGTTAAAGATTTGCAGATGATCGGTGTGGAGGTACAGTTTTCTGAAAATGTTCCTCTCTATTGAGAAAAAAGCAGTTCCTGTGTGTTGACCTTCAATGATTTCTACACAATGGTATAAAGGGCATATAAAAGTGTGGGGAAAACGTCTCTTTGTGCTTATGTAGCGGATCAAATAATAAATTGGGCTAACCATAAAATGAACTAAGATACGATATGAAGAAGTACTTCCAACATCAGCACTCTCTGGAAGAGTCATTCCAGAAGATGATCATCAAAAACCTCCACAAAGATCCAGGCACTGCTACAGTTGGAGCTGCATTCGTCTCACCAGTTCCTACACTTGCCATGTGAATGGAGATGGAAATATCTAAGCTGGCCTGTTCATACAGTAAAACAACAAATTTGACTGGGTCTATACTGTTGGAACTCAGCCAAGAATTAGGAGAAGTGCAAGTTATAGCGCTCCAAAATCTTACAACTACAGACTATCTACTGTTAAAAGAGCATATGAGATGTGAACAGTTCAAAGGAATCGGTTGGTTTAATTTGTCTGATTTCTCTCAGACCGTTCAAGTTCAGTTGGACAATATCCATCATATCATAGATAAATTTTCACAAATGCCTAGGAAGCCTAACTGGTTTTCTTGGTTTCACTGGAGATGGCTGGTAATTATAGGTCTGCTTTCGGTATGTAAGTGTACTCCTTCTATGTTAATGTGTGTGCGCAATTTAATTAGTAGTTTAAAACCTATACATGCTTAAGTTACTCCACGAGAAGATATTTCAAAGAAATAAATAATCTTCCCATGTTTTCGTCCATCTGCTACTTCTATACCTTTTCTTCTTCCTTGCTCATTACAGCCCTTAAATAGAAGTCGTGCCTCATATCGAATTTACCATGTAAGATAATTCTTCCAAGTGGTAAAGATACTTCAGGAAAAATGCTGGGATCAGAAACCAAATGGCATAAATCTGCAAAGAAGTAAAAAGCTAACCTTTAAAAACAATATTGCTTCTATCTCACTTATCAAATTTAAATTTCCCTGTATGGTCCCGGAAGATGACTGGTTAGCCAGAGATGGGAAGATTCTTCACGGAGGAACAACATAAGATAGGCACAGTCGCAGGGCGGCCATCAGGTGAGAAATTGGGAATCTACAGAGGTGAGGCTTAAAACCTCAATGACTTTTCTGAGAGAAAGCTGAATCCGTGGATATTTTATTGCCCTTGTCTAGCCTGGACTAACACTTAGTCTACAGGCACACACCTGATCATCCATATGTGCTCTCTTACAACACTAAACTATGTTCTCTAGCTTTATCTTGCATCTACCTACCACTTCACCTTTATATTAAGAAACATTAATAACAATTACAATCATAATAACAGAGAAAAGTGGGATAAACATACAAATCAGGTATAAAGCTCAAAAAATTATAAAAGAAAGAAAGAAAAAAGAAAATAAAAGATAAAGAAAGACATTACATAATGATGAAGGGCTCAGATCAACAAGACGATATAACCATAATGAGTATATATGAATACAACACAGTATCACCAGCATATGTGAAACAAATACTAACAAAATTAAAGGAGGAAATAGAATGCAATGCATACACTTTGGGAGACTTCAACCCACCACTCACTCCAAAGGACAGATCCTAGAGACAGAAAATAAGTAAGGACAAAGAAGCACTGAACAAAACACTAGAACAGATGGCCCTAATAGATATCTATACAACTCTACATCCAAAATCAACAGGACACACATTCTTCTCACGTGCACACGAAACATTCTCCAGAAGAGACCACATAGTAAGCAACAAAAAGAGCCTCAGTAAATTCCAAAAGATTGAAAACCTGTCAAACAACTTTTCAGACCACAAATGCATCAAACAACAAATAAATTGTACAAAGAAAGCAAAAAGGCTAAGAAACACTTGGAGCCTTAGCAACATGCTCCTATATAATTAAGTATTCAAAGAACAAATTAAAATGGAGATTTAGCTGTATATGGAAACAAATGACAACAACACAAAGCCAAAACTACTGTGCGTACGGCAAAAGCAGTCTTAAGAGGAAAATATATAGCAATCCAGTCACATGAGAAGAAGGAAGAACAATCCCAAATGAATGGTCTAATGTCACAATTATCGAAATTGGTAAAAGGAGAACAAATGAGGACTAAGGTCAGCAGAAGGTTGGAAAAAATAAAGGTCAGAGAAGAAATGAATTAAGTTGAGAAGAAAACATTAGCAAAAATCAATGAAAGCAAGAGCTGGTTCTTCGGGAAATTAACAATACAGATAAGCCTCTTGCCAGACTTATTAAGAGGAAAGGAGAGTCAACACACATCTACAGAATCAGAAATAGAAAAGGAAATCCACGACGGACACCACAGAAATACTAAGAATTATTAGAGAGTAATAAGAAAACCTATACGCTTATAAGCTGGGAAACCAAGGAGAAATGGACAACTTCCTAGGAAAATAAAACCTTCCATGGCTGACCCAGAAAAAAACAGAAAATCTTAACAGACCAATTACCAGCAACGGAATTGTATCAGTAAGCAAAAAACTACCAAAGAACAAATCCCAGGGACAGATGGATTTACCTCAGAATTTTATCAGACATACAGATCAGACATAATACGCACACTCTTTAAAGTTTTCCAAAAAAGGGAAGAGGAGGGATTACTCCGAATCTCAGTCTATGAAACCAGTATCACTCCAATAGAAAAACCAGGTGAAAACCGTACCAAAGTAAAAATCCCTACAGACCATTATCCCTGATGAGCGTAGATGAAAAATGCAAAACAAAATATTAGCAAACCGAATTCAAAAACACCTCCAAAGGATCATAACCAATGACCAAGTGGGTTTCATTCCAGGGATGCAAAGATTGTACGACATTTGATAATCCATCAACATCATCCAGCAAATCAACATAAAGACAGACAAAACCACATGATCATCTCCATAGATGCTGAAAAAGCATTCGATAAAGTTCTACAACCATTCATGATAAACACTCTCCACAAAATGTGTATAGAGGGCAAGAACCTCAACATAATAAAGGCCATATATGATAAACCCACAGGCAACATCATAGTGAACAGCGAGAAGCTGAAAGCTTTTCCTCTGCGATTGGGTACAAGACGGGGATGCCCACTCTCCACACTGTTATTCAACACACTACTGGAGGTCCTAGCCACAGGAAATAGACAAAACAAAGAAACACAAGGAATCCATATAGGTAGACAAGAAGTTAAACTGTCTCTATGTGCAGATGACATGAAATTGTACGTAAAAGTCACTAAAGACTCCCCACCAAAAGTACTAGAGCTCATATCGGGATACAGCAAAGTTGCGCGATAGAAAATTACGACACAGAAATCTGCAGCTTTCCTGTACACGAACAATGAACCAATAGAAAGAGAAATCTGGAAAACAATTCCGTTCACCATTGTAGCAGAAAGTATAAAATTCCTAGTAATAAACCTAACCAAAGAAGTGATAGCCATATACTCAGAAAACAACAACTAAACATAAGAGAAACTAAAGGGGACACTAACAAATGGAAACTCACCCATTCACGTGGCTAGGAAGAATTAATATCATGAAAATGGCCATCCTGCCCAAGGCAGTATACAGATTTGATGCTTTCCTATCAAATTACCAGCAACATTCTTCAGTGAACTGGAACAAATAATTGAAAAGTTCATACGGAAACACCAAAGACCCCGAATAGCCATAGCAATACTGAGAGAGAAGAATAAAGTACGGGGGATCTCACTCACCGACTTCAAGCTCTACTATAAAGCCTTAGTAATCAAGGCAATATGGTACTGGCACAAGAACAGAGCCACACACCAGTGGAACAGACTAGACACTCCAGACATTAACCCAAATATATGTGTTCAATTAATATATGATAAAGGTGCCATGGACATACAATGGCGAAATGACCGTCTCTTCAACAGATTGTGCTGGCAAATCTGGAAAGCTACATGAAGGAGAATGAAACTGGACCGTGGTCTAAACCCATATACAAAAGTAAATCCAAAATGTATCAAAGACCTGTAGGGAATTCATGAAACCATTAGACTCTTGGAAGAAAACACAGGCAGAAACCTCTTAGACATAGACATGAGTGACCTTATCTTGAACATATCTCCCGGCTAAGGAAAACAACAGCAAAAATGAACAAGTGGGAATATATTAAGGTGAAAAGCTTCTGTAGAGCAGTAGACACCAACAATACAACAGAAAGGAGCCCTACAGGATGGAAAAATATATTTGTAAATGACACATCCGGTAAAGGATTGCCGCCCAAAATATATAAAGAGCTCACATGCCTCAACAAACAAAAAACAAATAATCAAATTAAAAAAAACTGGGCAGAGGAACTGAAGAGACAGTTCTGCAAATAACAAATACAGATGGCCAACAGACACATGAAAAGATGCTCCACATCTTTATTATCAGAGAATTGCAAATTAAAACTGCAATGAGTTAACACCTCACACCACTAAGGATGGCTGTCATTCAAAAGACAAACAACAACAAATGTTGTTGCGACTGTGGAGAAAGGGGAACCCTCTTACACTGCTGGTGGGAATGTAAATTAGTTCAACCATTGTGGAAAGGAGTATGGAGGTTCCTGAAACTGCTCAGAAAAGAATTACCATTGGACCCAGGAATTCCATTCCAAGGAATATACACTAAGAACGCAGCAATCAATTTTGAAAAGACAAATGCACCCCGATGTTTATTGCAGCACTATTTACTATAGCAAAGAACTGGAAGCAACCTAAATGTCCATTGGTAGATGAATGGATAAAGAAGATGTGGTACATATAATAAATGGAATATTACTCAGCCATAAGATGAGGGCAAATCCTACCATTGGCAGCAACATGGATGGAGCTGGAGGGTATTATGCTCAGTGAAATAAGCCAAGCAGAGAAAGAGAAACACCAAATGAATTCACTGATCTGTGGAGTGTAAGAACGAAAGAAAAACTGAACGAACAAAACTGAAGCGGATTTACAGAAACCATGAATGGAGTAACAGGTACCAAAGGGAAAGAGAGTTTGGAGGATGGGTGGTTAGGGAGAGATAAGGGGGGAAGTAGAAGGAGGTTGTTAAGATTAGCATGCTAATGGGTGTGGGTGGGAGAAAGGGGAGGGCTGTACAACACAGAGAAGACAAGTAGAGATTCTACAACATTTTGCTATGCTGATGGACAGTGACTGGAAAGGGGTTAACAGTGGGGACCATGTATAGGGGAGAGACTAGAAAACAAAATATTCTTCATGTAAGTTTAGATTAATGTTAACGAGAAAAGAAAAGAAAATAAAGATAGAAAAGGGGGATAACTCCCTGATAGAATAAAATTAACTGTATATCAAGGATTAATTCATGCCTAAAATATCCTTAATTGTGATCAGTTAAAGATTTGCATATGATCGGTGTGGAGGTACAGTTTTCTGAAAATGTTCCTCTCTATTGAGAAAAAAGCAGTTCCTGTGTGTTGACCTTCAATGATTTCTACACAATGGTATAAAGGGCATATAAAAGTGTGGGGAAAACGTCTCTTTGTGCTTATTTAGCGGATCCAATAATAAATTGGGCTAACCATAAAATGAACTAAGATACGATATGAAGAAGTACTTCCAACATCAGCACTCTCTGGAAGAGTCATTCCAGAAGATGATCATCAAAAACCTCCACAAAGATCCAGGCACTGCTACAGTTGGAGCTGCATTCGTCTCACCAGTTCCTATACTTGCCATGTGAATGGAGATGGAAATATCTAAGCTGGCCTGTTCATACAGTAAAACAACAAATTTGACTGGGTCTATACTGTTGGAACTCAGCCAAGAATTAGGAGAAGTGCAAGTTATAGCGCTCCAAAATCTTACAACTACAGACTATCTACTGTTAAAAGAGCATATGAGATGTGAACAGTTCACAGGAATCGGTTGGTTTAATTTGTCTGATTTCTCTCAGACCGTTCAAGTTCAGTTGGACAATATCCATCATATCATAGATAAATTTTCACAAATGCCTAGGAAGCCTAACTGGTTTTCTTGGTTTCACTGGAGATGGCTGGTAATTATAGGTCTGCTTTCGGTATGTAAGTGTACTCCTTCTATGTTAATGTGTGTGCGCAATTTAATTAGTAGTTTAAAACCTATACATGCTTAAGTTACTCCACGAGAAGATATTTCAAAGAAATAAATAATCTTCCCATGTTTTCGTCCATCTGCTACTTCTATACCTTTTCTTCTTCCTTGCTCATTACAGCCCTTAAATAGAAGTCGTGCCTCATATCGAATTTACCATGTAAGATAATTCTTCCAAGTGGTAAAGATACTTCAGGAAAAATGCTGGGATCAGAAACCAAATGGCATAAATCTGCAAAGAAGTAAAAAGCTAACCTTTAAAAACAATATTGCTTCTATCTCACTTATCAAATTTAAATTTCCCTGTATGGTCCCGGAAGATGACTGGTTAGCCAGAGATGGGAAGATTCTTCACGGAGGAACAACATAAGATAGGCACAGTCGCAGGGCGGCCATCAGGTGAGAAATTGGGAATCTACAGAGGTGAGGCTTAAAACCTCAATGACTTTTCTGAGAGAAAGCTGAATCCGTGGATATTTTATTGCCCTTGTCTAGCCTGGACTAACACTTAGTCTACAGGCACACACCTGATCATCCATATGTGCTCTCTTACAACACTAAACTATGTTCTCTAGCTTTATCTTGCATCTACCTACCACTTCACCTTTATATTAAGAAACATTAATAACAATTACAATCATAATAACAGAGAAAAGTGGGATAAACATACAAATCAGGTATAAAGCTCAAAAAATTATAAAAGAAAGAAAGAAAAAAGAAAATAAAAGATAAAGAAAGACATTACATAATGATGAAGGGCTCAGTTCAACAAGACGATATAACCATAATGAGTATATATGAATACAACACAGGATCACCAGCATATGTGAAACAAATACTAACAGAATTAAAGGAGGAAATAGAATGCAATGCATACACTTTGGGAGACTTCAACCCACCACTCACTCCAAAGGACAGATCCTAGAGACAGAAAATAAGTAAGGACACAGAAGCACTGAACAAAACACTAGAACAGATGGCCCTAATAGATATCTATACAACTCTACATCCAAAATCAACAGGACACACATTCTTCTCACGTGCACACGAAACATTCTCCAGAAGAGACCACATAGTAAGCAACAAAAAGAGCCTCAGTAAATTCCAAAAGATTGAAAACCTGTCAAACAACTTTTCAGACCACAAATGCATCAAACAACAAATAAATTGTACAAAGAAAGCAAAAAGGCTAACAAACACTTGGAGCCTTAGCAACATTCTCCTATAAAATTAAGTATTCAAAGAACAAATTAAAATGGAGATTTAGCTGTATATGGAAACAAATGACAACAACACAAAGCCAAAACTACTGTGCGTACGTCAAAAGCAGTCTTAAGAGGAAAATATATAGCAATCCAGTCACATGAGAAGAAGGAAGAACAATCCCAAATGAATGGTCTAATGTCACAATTATCGAAATTGGTAAAAGGAGAACAAATGAGGACTAAGGTCAGCAGAAGGTTGGAAAAAATAAAGATCAGAGAAGAAATGAATTAAGTTGAGAAGAAAACATTAGCAAAAATCAATGAAAGCAAGAGCTGGTTCTTCGGGAAATTAACAATACAGATAAGCCTCTTGCCAGACTTATTAAGAGGAAAGGAGAGTCAACACACATCTACAGAATCAGAAATAGAAAAGGAAAACCACGACGGACACCACAGAAATACTAAGAATTATTAGAGAGTAATAAGAAAACCTATACGCTTATAAGCTGGGAAACCAAGGAGAAATGGACAACTTCCTAGGAAAATAAAACCTTCCATGGCTGACCCAGAAAAAAACAGAAAATCTTAACAGACCAATTACCAGCAACGGAATTGTATCAGTAAGCAAAAAACTACCAAAGAACAAATCCCAGGGACAGATGGATTTACCTCAGAATTTTATCAGACATACAGATCAGACATAATACGCACACTCTTTAAAGTTTTCCAAAAAAGGGAAGAGGAGGGATTACTCCGAATCTCAGTCTATGAAACCAGTATCACTCCAATAGAAAAACCAGGTGAAAACCGTACCAAAGTAAAAATCCCTACAGACCATTATCCCTGATGAGCGTAGATGAAAAATGCAAACCAAAATATTAGCAAACCGAATTCAAAAACACCTCCAAAGGATCATAACCAATGACCAAGTGGGTTTCATTTCAGGGATGCAAAGATTGTACGACATTTGATAATCCATCAACATCATCCAGCAAATCAACATAAAGACAGACAAAACCACATGATCATCTCCATAGATGCTGAAAAAGCATTCGATAAAGTTCTACAACCATTCATGATAAACACTCTCCACAAAATGTGTATAGAGGGCAAGAACCTCAACATAATAAAGGCCATATATGATAAACCCACAGGCAACATCATAGTGAACAGCGAGAAGCTGAAAGCTTTTCCTCTGCGATTGGGTACAAGACGGGGATGCCCACTCTCCACACTGTTATTCAACACACTACTGGAGGTCCTAGCCACAGGAAATAGACAAAACAAAGAAACACAAGGAATCCATATAGGTAGACAAGAAGTTAAACTGTCTCTATGTGCAGATGACATGAAATTGTACATAAAAGTCACTAAAGACTCCCCACCAAAAGTACTAGAGCTCATATCGGGATACAGCAAAGTTGCGCGATAGAAAATTAAGACACAGAAATCTGCAGCTTTCCTTTACACGAACAATGAACCAATAGAAAGAGAAATCTGGAAAACAATTCCGTTCACCATTGTAGCAGAAAGTATAAAATTCCTAGTAATAAACCTAACCAAAGAAGTGATAGCCATATACTCAGAAAACAACAACTAAACATAAGAGAAACTAAAGGGGACACTAACAAATGGAAACTCACCCATTCACGTGGCTAGGAAGAATTAATATCATGAAAATGGCCATCCTGCCCAAGGCAGTATACAGATTTGATGCTTTCCTATCAAATTACCAGCAACATTCTTCAGTGAACTGGAACAAATAATTGAAAAGTTCATACGGAAACACCAAAGACCCCGAATAGCCATAGCAATACTGAGAGAGAAGAATAAAGTAGGGGGGATCTCACTCACCGACTTCAAGCTCTACTATAAAGCCTTAGTAATCAAGGCAATATGGTACTGGCACAAGAACAGAGCCACACACCAGTGGAACAGACTAGACACTCCAGACATTAACCCAAATATATGTGTTCAATTAATATATGATAAAGGTGCCATGGACATACAATGGCGAAATGACCGTCTCTTCAACAGATTGTGCTGGCAAATCTGGAAAGCTACATGAAGGAGAATGAAACTGGACCGTGGTCTAAACCCATATACAAAAGTAAATCCAAAATGTATCAAAGACCTGTAGGGAATTCATGAAACCATTAGACTCTTGGAAGAAAACACAGGCAGAAACCTCTTAGACATAGACATGAGTGACCTTATCTTGAACATATCTCCCGGCTAAGGAAAACAACAGCAAAAATGAACAAGTGGGAATATATTAAGGTGAAAAGCTTCTGTAGAGCAGTAGACACCAACAATACAACAGAAAGGAGCCCTACAGGATGGGAAAATATATTTGTAAATGACACATCCGGTAAAGGATTGCCGCCCAAAATATATAAAGAGCTCACATGCCTCAACAAACAAAAAACAAATAATCAAATTAAAAAAAACTGGGCAGAGGAACTGAAGAGACAGTTCTGCAAATAACAAATACAGATGGCCAACAGACACATGAAAAGATGCTCCACATCTTTATTATCAGAGAATTGCAAATTAAAACTGCAATGAGTTAACACCTCACACCACTAAGGATGGCTGTCATTCAAAAGACAAACAACAACAAATGTTGTTGCGACTGTGGAGAAAGGGGAACCCTCTTACACTGCTGGTGGGAATGTAAATTAGTTCAACCATTGTGGAAAGGAGTATGGAGGTTCCTGAAACTGCTCAGAAAAGAATTACCATTGGACCCAGGAATTCCATTCCAAGGAATATACACTAAGAACGCAGCAATCAATTTTGAAAAGACAAATGCACCCCGATGTTTATTGCAGCACTATTTACTATAGCAAAGAACTGGAAGCAAACTAAATGTCCATTGGTAGATGAATGGATAAAGAAGATGTGGTACATATAATAAATGGAATATTACTCAGCCATAAGATGAGGGCAAATCCTACCATTGGCAGCAACATGGATGGAGCTGGAGGGTATTATGCTCAGTGAAATAAGCCAAGCAGAGAAAGAGAAACACCAAATGATTTCACTGATCTGTGGAGTGTAAGAACGAAAGAAAAACTGAACGAACAAAACTGAAGCGGATTTACAGAAACCATGAATGGAGTAACAGGTACCAAAGGGAAAGAGAGTTTGGAGGATGGGTGGTTAGGGAGAGATAAGGGGGGAAGTAGAAGGAGGTTGTTAAGATTAGCATGCTAATGGGTGTGGGTGGGAGAAAGGGGAGGGCTGTACAACACAGAGAAGACAAGTAGTGATTCTACAACATTTTGCTCTGCTGATGGACAGTGACTGGAAAGGGGTTAACAGTGGGGACCATGTATAGGGGAGAGACTAGAAAACAAAATATTCTTCATGTAAGTTTAGATTAATGTTAACGAGAAAAGAAAAGAAAATAAAGATAGAAAAGGGGGATAACTCCCTGATAGAATAAAATTAACTGTATATCAAGGATTAATTCATGCCTAAAATATCCTTAATTGTGATCAGTTAAAGATTTGCAGATGATCGGTGTGGAGGTACAGTTTTCTGAAAATGTTCCACTCTATTGAGAATAAAGCAGTTCCTGTGTGTTGACCTTCAATGATTTCTACACAATGGTATAAAGGGCATATAAAAGTGTGGGGAAAACGTCTCTTTGTGCTTATGTAGCGGATCAAATAATAAATTGGGCTAACCATAAAATGAACTAAGATACGATATGAAGAAGTACTTCCAACATTAGCACTCTCTGGAAGAGTCATTCCAGAAGATTATCATCAAAAACCTCCACAAAGATCCAGGCACTGCTACAGTTGGAGCTGCATTCGTCTCACCAGTTCCTATACTTGCCATGTGAATGGAGATGGAAATATATAAGCTGGCCTGTTCATACAGTAAAACAACAAATTTGACTGGGTCTATACTGTTGGAACTCAGCCAAGAATTAGGAGAAGTGCAAGTTATAGCGCTCCAAAATCTTACAACTACAGACTATCTACTGTTAAAAAAGCATATGAGATGTGAACAGTTCACAGGAATCGGTTGTTTTAATTTGTCTGATTTCTCTCAGACCGTCCAAGTTCAGTTGGACAATATCCATCATATCATAGATAAATTTTCACAAATGCCTAGGAAGCCTAACTGGTTTTCTTGGTTTCACTGGAGATGGCTGGTAATTATAGGTCTGCTTTCGGTATGTAAGTGTATTCCTTCGATGTTAATGTGTGTGCGCAATTTAATTAGTAGTTTAAAACCTATACATGCTTAAGTTACTCTACGAGAAGATATTTCAAAGAAATAAATAATCTTCCCATGTTTTCGTCCATCTGCTTCTTCTCTACCTTTTCTTCTTCCTTGCTCATTACAGCCCTTAAATAGAAGTCGTGCCTCATATCGAATTTACCATGTAAGATAATTCTTCCAAGTGGTAAAGATACTTCAGGAAAAATGCTGGGCTCAGAAACCAAATGGCATAAATCTGCAAAGAAGTAAAAAGCTAACCTTTAAAAACAATATTGCTTCTATCTCACGTATCAAATTTAAATTTCCCTGTATGGTCCCGGAAGATGACTGTTTAGCCAGAGATGGGAAGATTCTTCACGGAGGAACAACATAAGATAGGCACAGTCGCAGGGCGGCCATCAGGTGAGAAATTGGGAATCTACAGAGGTGAGGCTTAAAACCTCAATGCCCTTTTCTGAGAGAAAGCTGAATCCGTGGATATTTTATTGCCCTTGTCTAGCCTGGACTAACACTTAGTCTACAGGCACACACCTGATCATCCATATGTGCTCTCTTACAACACTAAACTATGTTTTCCAGCTTTATCTTGCATCTACCTACCACTTTACCTTTATATTAAGAAACATTAATAACAATTACAATCATAATAACAGAGAAAAGTGGGATAAACATACAAATCAGGTATAAAGCTCAAAAAATTATAAAAGAAAGAAAGAAAAAAGAAAATAAAAGATAAAGAAAGACATTACATAATGATGAAGGGCTCAGTTCAACAAGACGATATAACCATAATGAGTATATATGAATACAACACAGGAGCACCAGCATATGTGAAACAAATACTAACAGAATTAAAGGAGGAAATAGAATGCAATGCATACACTTTGGGAGACTTCAACCCACCACTCACTCCAAAGGACAGATCCTAGAGACAGAAAATAAGTAAGGACACAGAAGCACTGAACAAAACACTAGAACAGATGGCCCTAATAGATATCTATACAACTCTACATCCAAAATCAACAGGACACACATTCTTCTCACGTGCACACGAAACATTCTCCAGAAGAGACCACATAGTAAGCAACAAAAAGAGCCTCAGTAAATTCCAAAAGATTGAAAACCTGTCAACCAACTTTTCAGACCACAAATGCATCAAACAACAAATAAATTGTACAAAGAAAGCAAAAAGGCTAACAAACACTTGGAGCCTTAGCAACATGCTCCTAAATAATTAAGTACTCAAAGAACAAATTAAAATGGAGATTTAGCTGTATATGGAAACAAATGACAACAACACAAAGCCAAAACTACTGTGGGTACGGCAAAAGCAGTCTTAAGAGGAAAATATATAGCAATCCAGTCACATGAGAAGAAGGAAGAACAATCCCAAATGAATGGTCTAATGTCACAATTATCGAAATTCGTAAAAGTAGAACAAATGAGGACTAAGGTCAGCAGAAGGTTAAAAAAAATAAAGATCAGAGAAGAAATAAATTAAGTTGAGAAGAAAACATTAGCAAAATCAATGAAAGCAAGAGCTGGTTCTTCGGGAAATTAACAATACAGATAAGCCCCTTGCCAGACTTATTAAGAGGAAAGGAGAGTCAACACACATCTACAGAATCAGAAATAAAAAAGGAAAACCACGACGGACACCACAGAAATACTAAGAATTATTAGAGAGTAATAAGAAAACCTATACGCTTATAAGCTGGGAAACCAAGGAGAAATGGACAACTTCCTAGGAAAATAAAACCTTCCATGGCTGACCCAAAAAAAAAAAGAAAATCTTAACAGAACAATTACCAGCAACGGAATTGTATCAGTAAGCAAAAAACTACCAAAGAACAAATCCCAGGGACAGATGGATTTACCTCAGAATTTTATCAGACATACAGATCAGACATAATACGCACACTCTTTAAAGTTTTCCAGAAAAGGGAAGAGGAGGGATTACTCCGAATCTCAGTCTATGAAACCAGTATCACTCCAATAGAAAAACCAGGTGAAAACCGTACCAAAGTAAAAATCCCTACAGACCATTATCCCTGATGAGCGTAGATGAAAAATGCAAAACAAAATATTAGCAAACCGAATTCAAAAAAACATCCAAAGGATCATAACCCATGACCAAGTGGGCTTCATTCCAGGGATGCAAAGATTGTACGACATTTGATAATCCATCAACATTATCCAGCAAATCAACATAAAGACAGAGAAAACCACATGATCATCTCCATAGATGCTGAAAAAGCATTCGATAAAGTTCTACAACCATTCATGATAAACACTCTCCACAAAATGTGTATAGAGGGCAAGAACCTCAACATAATAAAGAACATATATGATAAACCCACAGGCAACATCATAGTGAACAGCGAGAAGCTGAAAGCTTTTCCTCTGCGATTGGGTACAAGACGGGGATGCCCACTCTCCACACTGTTATTCAACACACTACTGGAGGTCCTAGCCACAGGAAATAGACAAAACAATGAAACACAAGGAATCCATATAGGTAGACAAGAAGTTAAACTGTCTCTATGTGCAGATGACATGAAATTGTACATAAAAGTCACTAAAGACTCCCCACCAAAAGTACTAGAGCTCATATCGGGATACAGCAAATTTGCGCGATAGAAAATTAAGACACAGAAATCTGCAGCTTTCCTGTACACGAACAATGAACCAATAGAAAGAGAAATCTGGAAAACAATCTCGTTCACCATTGCACCAGAAAGTATAAAATTCCTAGGAATAAACCTAACCAAAGAAGTGATAGCCATATACTCAGAAAACAACAACTAAACATAAGAGAAACTAAAGGGGACACTAACAAATGGAAACTCACCCATTCACGTGGCTAGGAAGAATTAATATCATGAAAATGGCCATCCTGTCCAAGGCAATATACAGATTTGATGCTTTCCTATCAAATTACCAGCAACATTCTTCAGTGAACTGGAACAAATAATTGAAAAATTCATACGGAAACACCAAAGACCCCGAATAGCCATAGCAATACTGAGAGAGAAGAATAAAGTAGGGGGGATCTCACTCACCGACTTCAAGCTCTACTATAAAGCCTTAGTAATCAAGGCAATACGGAACTGGCACAAGAACAGAGCCACACACCAGTGGAACAGACTAGACACTCCAGACATTAACCCAAATATATGTGTTCAATTAATATATGATAAAGGTGCCATGGACATACAATGGCGAAATGACCGTCTCTTCAACAGATTGTGCTGGCAAATCTGGAAAGCTACATGAAGGAGAATGAAACTGGACCGTGGTCTAAACCCATATACAAAAGTAAATCCAAAATGTATCAAAGACCTGTAGGGAAGTCATGAAACCATTAGACTCTTGGAAGAAAACACAGGCAGAAACCTCTTAGACATAGACATGAGTGACCTTATCTTGAACATATCTCCCGGCTAAGGAAAACAACAGCAAAAATGAACAAGTGGGAATATATTAAGGTGAAAACCTTCTGTAGAGCAGTAGACACCATCAATACAACAGAAAGGAGCCCTACAGGATGGGAAAATATATTTGTAAATGACACATCCGGTAAAGGATTGCCGCCCAAAATATATAAAGAGCTCACATGCCTCAACAAACAAAAAGCAAATAATCAAATTAAAAAAAACTGGGCAGAGGAACTGAAGAGACAGTTCTGCAAATAACAAATACAGGTGGCCAACAGACACATGAAAAGATGCTCCACATCTTTATTATCAGAGAATTGCAAATTAAAACTGCAATGAGTTAACACCTCACACCACTAAGGATGGCTGTCATTCAAAAGACAAACAACAACAAATGTTGTTGCGACTGTGGAGAAAGGGGAACCCTCTTACACTGCTGGTGGGAATGTAAATTAGTTCAACCATTGTGGAAAGGAGTATGGAGGTTCCTGAAACTGCTCAGAAAAGATTTACCATTGGACCCAGGAATTCCATTCCAAGGAATATACACTAAGAACGCAGCAATCAATTTTGAAAAGACAAATGCACCCCGATGTTTATTGCAGCACTATTTACTATAGCAAAGAACTGGAAGCAACCTAAATGTCCATTGGTAGATGAATGGATAAAGAAGATGTGGTACATATAATAAATGGAATATTACTCAGCCATAAGATGAGGGCAAATCCTACCATTGGCAGCAACATGGATGGAGCTGGAGGGTATTATGCTCAGTGAAATAAGCCAAGCAGAGAAAGAGAAACACCAAATGATTTCACTGATCTGTGGAGTGTAAGAACGAAAGAAAAACTGAACGAACAAAACTGAAGCGGATTTACAGAAACCATGAATGGAGTAACAGGTACCAAAGGGAAAGAGAGTTTGGAGGATGGGTGGTTAGGGAGAGATAAGGGGGGAAGTAGAAGGAGGTTGTTAAGATTACCATGCTAATGGGTGTGGGTGGGAGAAAGGGGAGGGCTGTACAACACAGAGAAGACAAGTAGTGATTCTACAACATTTTGCTCTGCTAATGGACAGTGACTGGAAAGGGGTTAACAGTGGGGACCATGTATAGGGGAGAGACTAGAAAACAAAATATTCTTCATGTAAGTTTAGATTAATGTTAACGAGTAAAGAAAAGAAAATAAAGATAGAAAAGGGGGATAACTCCCTGATAGAATAAAATTAACTGTATATCAAGGATTAATTCATGCCTAAAATATCCTTAATTGTGATCAGTTAAAGATTTGCAGATGATCGGTGTGGAGGTACAGTTTTCTGAAAATGTTCCTCTCTATTGAGAAAAAAGCAGTTCCTGTGTGTTGACCTTCAAAGATTTCTACACAATGGTATAAAGGGCATATAAAAGTGTGGGGAAAACGTCTCTTTGTGCTTATGTAGCGGATCCAATAATAAATTGGGCTAACCATAAAATGAACTAAGATACGATATGAAGAAGTACTTCCAACATCAGCACTCTCTGGAAGAGTCATTCCAGAAGATGATCATCAAAAACCTCCACAAAGATCCAGGCACTGCTACAGTTGGAGCTGCATTCGTCTCACCAGTTCCTATACTTGCCATGTGAATGGAGATGGAAATATCTAAGCTGGCCTGTTCATACAGTAAAACAACAAATTTGACTGGGTCTATACTGTTGGAACTCAGCCAAGAATTAGGAGAAGTGCAAGTTACAGCGCTCCAAAATCTTACAACTACAGACTATCTACTGTTAAAAGAGCATATGAGATGTGAACAGTTCACAGGAATCGGTTGTTTTAATTTGTCTGATTTCTCTCAGACCGTTCAAGTTCAGTTGGACAATATCCATCATATCATAGATAAATTTTCACAAATGCCTAGGAAGCCTAACTGGTTTTCTTGGTTTCACTGGAGATGGCTGGTAATTATAGGTCTGCTTTCGGTATGTAAGTGTATTCCTTCTATGTTAATGTGTGTGCGCAATTTAATTAGTAGTTTAAAACCTATACATGCTTAAGTTACTCTACGAGAAGATATTTCAAAGAAATAAATAATCTTCCCATGTTTTCGTCCATCTGCTACTTCTATACCTTTTCTTCTTCCTTGCTCATTACAGCCCTTAAATAGAAGTCGTGCCTCATATCGAATTTACCATGTAAGATAATTCTTTCAAGTGGTAAAGATACTTCAGGAAAAATGCTGGGCTCAGAAACCAAATGGCATAAATCTGCAAAGAAGTAAAAAGCGAACCTTTAAAAACAATACTGCTTCTATCTCACTTATCAAATTTAAATTTCCCTGTATGGTCCCGGAAGATGACTGTTTAGCCAGAGATGGGAAGATTCTTCACGGAGGAACAACATAAGATAGGCACAGTCGCAGGGCGGCCATCAGGTGAGAAATTGGGAATCTACAGAGGTGAGGCTTAAAACCTCAATGCCCTTTTCTGAGAGAAAGCTGAATCCGTGGATATTTTATTGCCCTTGTCTAGCCTGGACTAACACTTAGTCTACAGGCACACACCTGATCATCCATATGTGCTCTCTTACAACACTAAACTATGTTCTCTAGCTTTATCTTGCATCTACCTACCACTTTACCTTTATATTAAGAAACATTAATAACAATTACAATCATAATAACAGAGAAAAGTGGGATAAACATACAAATCAGGTATAAAGCTCAAAAAATTATAAAAGAAAGAAAGAAAAAAGAAAATAAAAGATAAAGAAAGACATTACATAATGATGAAGGGCTCAGTTCAACAAGACGATATAACCATAATGAGTATATATGAATACAACACAGGAGCACCAGCATATGTGAAACAAATACTAACAGAATTAAAGGAGGAAATAGAATGCAATGCATACACTTTGGGAGACTTCAACCCACCACTCACTCCAAAGGACAGATCCTAGGGACAGAAAATAAGTAAGGACACAGAAGCACTGAACAAAACACTAGAACAGATGGCCCTAATAGATATCTATACAACTCTACATCCAAAATCAACAGGACACACATTCTTCTCACGTGCACACGAAACATTCTCCAGAAGAGACCACATAGTAAGCAACAAAAAGAGCCTCAGTAAATTCCAAAAGATTGAAAACCTGTCAACCAACTTTTCAGACCACAAATGCATCAAACAACAAATAAATTGTACAAAGAAAGCAAAAAGGCTAACAAACACTTGGAGCCTTAGCAACATGCTCCTAAATAATTAAGTACTCAAAGAACAAATTAAAATGGAGATTTAGCTGTATATGGAAACAAATGACAACAACACAAAGCCAAAACTACTGTGGGTACGGCAAAAGCAGTCTTAAGAGGAAAATATATAGCAATCCAGTCACATGAGAAGAAGGAAGAACAATCCCAAATGAATGGTCTAATGTCACAATTATCGAAATTCGTAAAAGTAGAACAAATGAGGACTAAGGTCAGCAGAAGGTTGGAAAAAATAAAGATCAGAGAAGAAATAAATTAAGTTGAGAAGAAAACATTAGCAAAATCAATGAAAGCAAGAGCTGGTTCTTCGGGAAATTAACAATACAAATAAGCCCCTTGCCAGACTTATTAAGAGGAAAGGAGAGTCAACACACATCTACAGAATCAGAAATAAAAAAGGAAAACCACGACGGACACCACAGAAATACTAAGAATTATTAGAGAGTAATAAGAAAACCTATACGCTTATAAGCTGGGAAACCAAGGAGAAATGGACAACTTCCTAGGAAAATAAAACCTTCCATGGCTGACCCCAAAAAAAAAAGAAAATCTTAACAGAACAATTACCAGCAACGGAGTTGTATCAGTAAGCAAAAAACTACCAAAGAACAAATCCCAGGGACAGATGGATTTACCTCAGAATTTTATCAGACATACAGATCAGACATAATACGCACACTCTTTAAAATTTTCCAGAAAAGGGAAGAGGAGGGATTACTCCGAATCTCAGTCTATGAAACCAGTATCACTCCAATAGAAAAACCAGGTGAAAACCGTACCAAAGTAAAAATCCCTACAGACCATTATCCCTGATGAGCGTAGATGAAAAATGCAAAACAAAATATTAGCAAACCGAATTCAAAAAAACATCCAAAGGATCATAACCCATGACCAAGTGGGCTTCATTCCAGGGATGCAAAGATTGTACGACATTTGATAATCCATCAACATTATCCAGCAAATCAACATAAAGACAGACAAAACCACATGATCATCTCCATAGATGCTGAAAAAGCATTCGATAAAGTTCTACAACCATTCATGATAAACACTCTCCACAAAATGTGTATAGAGGGCAAGAACCTCAACATAATAAAGACCATATATGATAAACCCACAGGCAACATCATAGTGAACAGCGAGAAGCTGAAAGCTTTTCCTCTGCGATTGGGTACAAGACGGGGATGCCCACTCTCCACACTGTTATTCAACACACTACTGGAGGTCCTAGCCACAGGAAATAGACAAAACAATGAAACACAAGGAATCCATATAGGTAGACAAGAAGTTAAACTGTCTCTATGTGCAGATGACATGAAATTGTACATAAAAGTCACTAAAGACTCCCCACCAAAAGTACTAGAGCTCATATCGGGATACAGCAAATTTGCGCGATAGAAAATTAAGACACAGAAATCTGCAGCTTTCCTGTACACGAACAATGAACCAATAGAAAGAGAAATCTGGAAAACAATCTCGTTCACCATTGCAGCAGAAAGTATAAAATTCCTAGGAATAAACCTAACCAAAGAAGTGATAGCCATATACTCAGAAAACAACAACTAAACATAAGAGAAACTAAAGGGGACACTAACAAATGGAAACTCACCCATTCACGTGGCTAGGAAGAATTAATATCATGAAAATGGCCATCCTGTCCAAGGCAATATACAGATTTGATGCTTTCCTATCAAATTACCAGCAACATTCTTCAGTGAACTGGAACAAATAATTGAAAAATTCATACGGAAACACCAAAGACCCCGAATAGCCATAGCAATACTGAGAGAGAAGAATAAAGTAGGGGGGATCTCACTCACCGACTTCAAGCTCTACTATAAAGCCTTAGTAATCAAGGCAATACGGAACTGGCACAAGAACAGAGCCACACACCAGTGGAACAGACTAGACACTCCAGACATTAACCCAAATATATGTGTTCAATTAATATATGATAAAGGTGCCATGGACATACAATGGCGAAATGACCGTCTCTTCAACAGATTGTGCTGGCAAATCTGGAAAGCTACATGAAGGAGAATGAAACTGGACCGTGGTCTAAACCCATATACAAAAGTAAATCCAAAATGTATCAAAGACCTGTAGGGAAGTCATGAAACCATTAGACTCTTGGAAGAAAACACAGGCAGAAACCTCTTAGACATAGACATGAGTGACCTTATCTTGAACATATCTCCCGGCTAAGGAAAACAACAGCAAAAATGAACAAGTGGGAATATATTAAGGTGAAAACCTTCTGTAGAGCAGTAGACACCATCAATACAACAGAAAGGAGCCCTACAGGATGGGAAAATATATTTGTAAATGACACATCCGGTAAAGGATTGCCGCCCAAAATATATAAAGAGCTCACATGCCTCAACAAACAAAAAGCAAATAATCAAATTAAAAAAAACTGGGCAGAGGAACTGAAGAGACAGTTCTGCAAATAACAAATACAGATGGCCAAAAGACACATGAAAAGATGCTCCACATCTTTATTATCAGAGAATTGCAAATTAAAACTGCAATGAGTTAACACCTCACACCACTAAGGATGGCTATCATTCAAAAGACAAACAACAACAAATGTTTTTGCGACTGTGGATAAAGGGGAACCCTCTTACACTGCTGGTGGGAATGTAAATTAGTTCAACCATTGTGGAAAGGAGTATGGAGGTTCCTGAAAATGCTCAGAAAAGATTTACCTTTGGACCCAGGAATTCCATTCCAAGGAATATACACTAAGAACGCAGCAATCAATTTTGAAAAGACAAATGCACCCCGATGTTTATTGCAGCACTATTTACTATAGCAAAGAACTGGAAGCAACCTAAATGTCCATTGGTAGATGAATGGATAAAGAAGATGTGGTACATATAATAAATGGAATATTACTCAGCCATAAGATGAGGGCAAATCCTACCATTGGCAGCAACATGGATGGAGCTGGAGGGTATTATGCTCAGTGAAATAAGCCAAGCAGAGAAAGAGAAACACCAAATGATTTCACTGATCTGTGGAGTGTAAGAACGAAAGAAAAACTGAACGAACAAAACTGAAGCGGATTTACAGAAACCATGAATGGAGTAACAGGTACCAAAGGGAAAGAGAGTTTGGAGGATGGGTGGTTAGGGAGAGATAAGGGGGGAAGTAGAAGGAGGTTGTTAAGATTAGCATGCTAATGGGTGTGGGTGGGAGAAAGGGGAGGGCTGTACAACACAGAGAAGACAAGTAGTGATTCTACAACATTTTGCTCTGCTAATGGACAGTGACTGGAAAGGGGTTAACAGTGGGGACCATGTATAGGGGAGAGACTAGAAAACAAAATATTCTTCATGTAAGTTTAGATTAATGTTAACGAGAAAAGAAAAGAAAATAAAGATAGAAAAGGGGGATAACTCCCTGATAGAATAAAATTAACTGTATATCAAGGATTAATTCATGCCTAAAATATCCTTAATTGTGATCAGTTAAAGATTTGCAGATGATCGGTGTGGAGGTACAGTTTTCTGAAAATGTTCCTCTCTATTGAGAAAAAAGCAGTTCCTGTGTGTTGACCTTCAAAGATTTCTACACAATGGTATAAAGGGCATATAAAAGTGTGGGGAAAACGTCTCTTTGTGCTTATGTAGCGGATCCAATAATAAATTGGGCTAACCATAAAATGAACTAAGATACGATATGAAGAAGTACTTCCAACATCAGCACTCTCTGGAAGAGTCATTCCAGAAGATGATCATCAAAAACCTCCACAAAGATCCAGGCACTGCTACAGTTGGAGCTGCATTCGTCTCACCAGTTCCTATACTTGCCATGTGAATGGAGATGGAAATATCTAAGCTGGCCTGTTCATACAGTAAAACAACAAATTTGACTGGGTCTATACTGTTGGAACTCAGCCAAGAATTAGGAGAAGTGCAAGTTATAGCGCTCCAAAATCTTACAACTACAGACTATCTACTGTTAAAAGAGCATATGAGATGTGAACAGTTCACAGGAATCGGTTGTTTTAATTTGTCTGATTTCTCTCAGACCGTTCAAGTTCAGTTGGACAATATCCATCATATCATAGATAAATTTTCACAAATGCCTAGGAAGCCTAACTGGTTTTCTTGGTTTCACTGGAGATGGCTGGTAATTATAGGTCTGCTTTCGGTATGTAAGTGTATTCCTTCTATGTTAATGTGTGTGCGCAATTTAATTAGTAGTTTAAAACCTATACATGCTTAAGTTACTCTACGAGAAGATATTTCAAAGAAATAAATAATCTTCCCATGTTTTCGTCCATCTGCTACTTCTATACCTTTTCTTCTTCCTTGCTCATTACAGCCCTTAAATAGAAGTCGTGCCTCATATCGAATTTACCATGTAAGATAATTCTTCCAAGTGGTAAAGATACTTCAGGAAAAATGCTGGGCTCAGAAACCAAATGGCATAAATCTGCAAAGAAGTAAAAAGCTAACCTTTAAAAACAATATTGCTTCTATCTCACGTATCAAATTTAAATTTCCCTGTATGGTCCCGGAAGATGACTGTTTAGCCAGAGATGGGAAGATTCTTCACGGAGGAACAACATAAGATAGGCACAGTCGCAGGGCGGCCATCAGGTGAGAAATTGGGAATCTACAGAGGTGAGGCTTAAAACCTCAATGCCCTTTTCTGAGAGAAAGCTGAATCCGTGGATATTTTATTGCCCTTGTCTAGCCTGGACTAACACTTAGTCTACAGGCACACACCTGATCATCCATATGTGCTCTCTTACAACACTAAACTATGTTCTCTAGCTTTATCTTGCATCTACCTACCACTTTACCTTTATAATAAGAAACATTAATAACAATTACAATCATAATAACAGAGAAAATTGGGATAAACATACAAATCAGGAATAAAGCTCAAAAAATTATAAAAGAAAGAAAGAAAAAAGAAAATAAAAGATAAAGAAAGACATTACATAATGATGAAGGGCTCAGTTCAACAAGACGATATAACCATAATGAGTATATATGAATACAACACAGGAGCACCAGCATATGTGAAACAAATACTAACAGAATTAAAGGAGGAAATAGAATGCAATGCATACACTTTGGGAGACTTCAACCCACCACTCACTCCAAAGGGCAGATCCTAGAGACAGAAAATAAGTAAGGACACAGAAGCACTGAACAAAACACTAGAACAGATGGCCCTATTAGATATCTATACAACTCTACATCCAAAATCAACAGGACACACATTCTTCTCACGTGCACACGAAACATTCTCCAGAAGAGACCACATAGTAAGCAACAAAAAGAGCCTCAGTAAATTCCAAAAGATTGAAAACCTGTCAACCAACTTTTCAGACCACAAATGCATCAAACAACAAATAAATTGTACAAAGAAAGCAAAAAGGCTAACAAACACTTGGAGCCTTAGCAACATGCTCCTAAATAATTAAGTACTCAAAGAACAAATTAAAATGGAGATTTAGCTGTATATGGAAACAAACGACAACAACACAAAGCCAAAACTACTGTGCGTACGGCAAAAGCAGTCTTAAGAGGAAAATATATAGCAATCCAGTCACATGAGAAGAAGGAAGAACAATCCCAAATGAATGGTCTAATGTCACAATTATCGAAATTCGTAAAAGTAGAACAAATGAGGACTAAGGTCAGCAGAAGGTTGGAAAAAATAAAGATCAGAGAAGAAATAAATTAAGTTGAGAAGAAAACATTAGCAAAATCAATGAAAGCAAGAGCTGGTTCTTCGGGAAATTAACAATACAGATAAGCCCCTTGCCAGACTTATTAAGAGGAAAGGAGAGTCAACACACATCTACAGAATCAGAAATAAAAAAGGAAAACCACGACGGACACCACAGAAATACTAAGAATTATTAGAGAGTAATAAGAAAACCTATACGCTTATAAGCTGGGAAACCAAGGAGAAATGGACAACTTCCTAGGAAAATAAAACCTTCCATGGCTGACCCAAAAAAAAAAGAAAATCGTAACAGAACAATTACCAGCAACGGAATTGTATCAGTAAGCAAAAAACTACCAAAGAACAAATCCCAGGGACAGATGGATTTACCTCAGAATTTTATCAGACATACAGATCAGACATAATACGCACACTCTTTAAAGTTTTCCAGAAAAGGGAAGAGGAGGGATTACTCATAATCTCAGTCTATGAAACCAGTATCACTCCAATAGAAAAACCAGGTGAAATCCGTACCAAAGTAAAAATCCCTACAGACCATTATCCCTGATGAGCGTAGATGAAAAATGCAAAACAAAATATTAGCAAACCGAATTCAAAAACACCTCGAAAGGATCATAACCCATGACCAAGTGGGCTTCATTCCAGGGATGCAAAGATTTTACGACATTTGATAATCCATCAACATCATCCAGCAAATCAACATAAAGACAGACAAAACCACATGATCATCTCCATAGATGCTGAAAAAGCATTCGATAAAGTTCTACAACCATTCATGAAAAACACTCTCCACAAAATGTGTATAGAGGGCAAGAACCTCAACATAATAAAGGCCATATATGATAAACCCACAGGCAACATCATAGTGAACAGCGAGAAGCTGAAAGCTTTTCCTCTGCGATTGGGTACAAGACGGGGATGCCCACTCTCCACACTGTTATTCAACACACTACTGGAGGTCCTAGCCACAGGAAATAGACAAAACAAAGAAACACAAGGAATCCATATAGGTAGACAAGAAGTTAAACTGTCTCTATGTGCAGATGACATGAAATTGTACATAAAAGTCACTAAAGACTCCCCACCAAAAGTACTAGAGCTCATATCGGGATACAGCAAAGTTGCGCGATAGAAAATTAAGACACAGAAATCTGCAGCTTTCCTGTACACGAGCAATGAACCAATAGAAAGAGAAACCTGGAAAACAATTCCGTTCACCATTGTAGCAGAAAGTATAAAATTCCTAGGAATAAACCTAACCAAAAAAGTGATAGCCATATACTCAGAAAACAACAACTAAACATAAGAGAAACTAAAGGGGACACTAACAAATGGAAACTCAACCATTCACGTGGCTAGGAAGAATTAATATCATGAAAATGGCCATCCTGCCCAAGGCAGTATACAGATTTGATGCTTTCCTATCAAATTACCAGCAACATTCTTCAGTGAACTGGAACAAATAATTGAAAAATTCATACGGAAACACCAAAGACCCCGAATAGCCATAGCAATACTGAGAGAGAAGAGTAAAGTAGGGGGGATCTCACACACCGACTTCAAGCTCTACTATAAAGCCTTAGTAATCAAGGCAATATGGTACTGGCACAAGAACAGAGCCACACACCAGTGGAACAGACTAGACACTCCAGACATTAACCCAAATATATGTGTTCAATTAATATATGATAAAGGTGCCATGGACATACAATGGCGAAATGACCGTCTCTTCAACAGATTGTGCTGGCAAATCTGGAAAGCTACATGAAGGAGAATGAAACTGGACCGTGGTCTAAACCCATATACAAAAGTAAATCCAAAATGTATCAAAGACCTGTAGGGAAGTCATGAAACCATTAGACTCTTGGAAGAAAACACAGGCAGAAACCTCTTAGACATAGACATGAGTGACCTTATCTTGAACATATCTCCCGGCTAAGTAAAACAACAGCAAAAATGAACAAGTGGGAATTTATTAAGGTGAAAAGCTTCTGTAGAGCAGTAGACACCATCAATACAACAGAAAGGAGCCCTACAGGATGGGAAAATATATTTGTAAATGACACATCCGGTAAAGGATTGCCGCCCAAAATATATAAAGAGCTCACATGCCTCAACAAACAAAAAGCAAATAATCAAATTAAAAAAAACTGGGCAGAGGAACTGAAGAGACAGTTCTGCAAATAACAAATACAGGTGGCCAACAGACACATGAAAAGATGCTCCACATCTTTATTATCAGACAATTGCAAATTAAAACTGCAATGAGTTAACACCTCACACCACTAAGGATGGCTGTCATTCAAAAGACAAACAACAACAAATGTTGTTGCGACTGTGGAGAAAGGGGAACCCTCTTACACTGCTGGTGGGAATGTAAATTAGTTCAACCATTGTGGAAAGGACTATGGAGGTTCCTGAAACTGCTCAGAAAAGATTTACCATTGGACCCAGGAATTCCATTCCAAGGAATATACACTAAGAACGCAGCAATCAATTTTGAAAAGACAAATGCACCCCGATGTTTATTGCAGCACTATTTACTATAGCAAAGAACTGGAAGCAACCTAAATGTCCATTGGTAGATGAATGGATAAAGAAGATGTGGTACATATAATAAATGGAATATTACTCAGCCATAAGATGAGGGCAAATCCTACCATTGGCAGCAACATGGATGGAGCTGGAGGGTATTATGCTCAGTGAAATAAGCCAAGCAGAGAAAGAGAAACACCAAATGATTTCACTGATCTGTGGAGTGTAAGAACGAAAGAAAAACTGAACGAACAAAACTGAAGCGGATTTACAGAAACCATGAATGGAGTAACAGGTACCAAAGGGAAAGAGAGTTTGGAGGATGGGTGGTTAGGGAGAGATAAGGGGGGAAGTAGAAGGAGGTTGTTAAGATTAGCATGCTAATGGGTGTGGGTGGGAGAAAGGGGAGGGCTGTACAACACAGAGAAGACAAGTAGTGATTCTACAACATTTTGCTCTGCTAATGGACAGTGACTGGAAAGGGGTTAACAGTGGGGACCATGTATAGGGGAGAGACTAGAAAACAAAATATTCTTCATGTAAGTTTAGATTAATGTTAACGAGAAAAGAAAAGAAAATAAAGATAGAAAAGGGGGATAACTCCCTGATAGAATAAAATTAACTGTATATCAAGGATTAATTCATGCCTAAAATATCCTTAATTGTGATCAGTTAAAGATTTGCAGATGATCGGTGTGGAGGTACAGTTTTCTGAAAATGTTCCTCTCTATTGAGAAAAAAGCAGTTCCTGTGTGTTGACCTTCAAAGATTTCTACACAATGGTATAAAGGGCATATAAAAGTGTGGGGAAAACGTCTCTTTGTGCTTATGTAGCGGATCCAATAATAAATTGGGCTAACCATAAAATGAACTAAGATACGATATGAAGAAGTACTTCCAACATCAGCACTCTCTGGAAGAGTCATTCCAGAAGATGATCATCAAAAACCTCCACAAAGATCCAGGCACTGCTACAGTTGGAGCTGCATTCGTCTCACCAGTTCCTATACTTGCCATGTGAATGGAGATGGAAATATCTAAGCTGGCCTGTTCATACAGTAAAACAACAAATTTGACTGGGTCTATACTGTTGGAACTCAGCCAAGAATTAGGAGAAGTGCAAGTTATAGCGCTCCAAAATCTTACAACTACAGACTATCTACTGTTAAAAGAGCATATGAGATGTGAACAGTTCACAGGAATCGGTTGTTTTAATTTGTCTGATTTCTCTCAGACCGTTCAAGTTCAGTTGGACAATATCCATCATATCATAGATAAATTTTCACAAATGCCTAGGAAGCCTAACTGGTTTTCTTGGTTTCACTGGAGATGGCTGGTAATTATAGGTCTGCTTTCGGTATGTAAGTGTATTCCTTCTATGTTAATGTGTGTGCGCAATTTAATTAGTAGTTTAAAACCTATACATGCTTAAGTTACTCTACGAGAAGATATTTCAAAGAAATAAATAATCTTCCCATGTTTTCGTCCATCTGCTACTTCTATACCTTTTCTTCTTCCTTGCTCATTACAGCCCTTAAATAGAAGTCGTGCCTCATATCGAATTTACCATGTAAGATAATTCTTCCAAGTGGTAAAGATACTTCAGGAAAAATGCTGGGCTCAGAAACCAAATGGCATAAATCTGCAAAGAAGTAAAAAGCTAACCTTTAAAAACAATATTGCTTCTATCTCACGTATCAAATTTAAATTTCCCTGTATGGTCCCGGAAGATGACTGTTTAGCCAGAGATGGGAAGATTCTTCACGGAGGAACAACATAAGATAGGCACAGTCGCAGGGCGGCCATCAGGTGAGAAATTGGGAATCTACAGAGGTGAGGCTTAAAACCTCAATGCCCTTTTCTGAGAGAAAGCTGAATCCGTGGATATTTTATTGCCCTTGTCTAGCCTGGACTAACACTTAGTCTACAGGCACACACCTGATCATCCATATGTGCTCTCTTACAACACTAAACTATGTTCTCTAGCTTTATCTTGCATCTACCTACCACTTTACCTTTATATTAAGAAACATTAATAACAATTACAATCATAATAACAGAGAAAAGTGGGATAAACATACAAATCAGGTATAAAGCTCAAAAAATTATAAAAGAAAGAAAGAAAAAAGAAAATAAAAGATAAAGAAAGACATTACATAATGATGAAGGGCTCAGTTCAACAAGACGATATAACCATAATGAGTATATATGAATACAACACAGGAGCACCAGCATATGTGAAACAAATACTAACAGAATTAAAGGAGGAAATAGAATGCAATGCATACACTTTGGGAGACTTCAACCCACCACTCACTCCAAAGGACAGATCCTAGAGACAGAAAATAAGTAAGGACACAGAAGCACTGAACAAAACACTAGAACAGATGGCCCTAATAGATATCTATACAACTCTACATCCAAAATCAACAGGACACACATTCTTCTCACGTGCACACGAAACATTCTCCAGAAGAGACCACATAGTAAGCAACAAAAAGAGCCTCAGTAAATTCCAAAAGATTGAAAACCTGTCAACCAACTTTTCAGACCACAAATGCATCAAACAACAAATAAATTCTACAAAGAAAGCAAAAAGGCTAACAAACACTTGGAGCCTTAGCAACATGCTCCTAAATAATTAAGTAATCAAAGAACAAATTAAAATGGAGATTTAGCTGTATATGGAAACAAATGACAACAACACAAAGCCAAAACTACTGTGGGTACGGCAAAAGCAGTCTTAAGAGGAAAATATATAGCAATCCAGTCACATGAGAAGAAGGAAGAACAATCCCAAATGAATGGTCTAATGTCACAATTATCGAAATTCGTAAAAGTAGAACAAATGAGGACTAAGGTCAGCAGAAGGTTGGAAAAAATAAAGATCAGAGAAGAAATAAATTAAGTTGAGAAGAAAACTTTAGCAAAATCAATGAAAGCAAGAGCTGGTTCTTCGGGAAATTAACAATACAGATAAGCCCCTTGCCAGACTTATTAAGAGGAAAGGAGAGTCAACACACATCTACAGAATCAGAAATAAAAAAGGAAAACCACGACGGACACCACAGAAATACTAAGAATTATTAGAGAGTAATAAGAAAACCTATACGCTTATAAGCTGGGAAACCAAGGAGAAATGGACAACTTCCTAGGAAAATAAAACCTTCCATGGCTGACCCAAAAAAAAAAAGAAAATCTTAACAGAACAATTACCAGCAACGGAATTGTATCAGTAAGCAAAAAACTACCAAAGAACAAATCCCAGGGACAGATGGATTTACCTCAGAATTTTATCAGACATACAGATCAAACACAATACGCACACTCTTTAAAGTTTTCCAGAAAAGGGAAGAGGAGGGATTACTCCGAATCTCAGTCTATGAAACCAGTATCACTCCAATAGAAAAACCAGGTGAAAACCGTACCAAAGTAAAAATCCCTACAGACCATTATCCCTGATGAGCGTAGATGAAAAATGCAAAACAAAATATTAGCAAACCGAATTCAAAAACACCTCCAAAGGATCATAACCCATGACCAAGTGGGCTTCATTCCAGGGATGCAAAGATTTTACGACATTTGATAATCCATCAACATCATCCAGCAAATCAACATAAAGACAGACAAAACCACATGATCATCTCCATAGATGCTGAAAAAGCATTCGATAAAGTTCTACAACCATTCATGATAAACACTCTCCACAAAATGTGTATAGAGGGCAAGAACCTCAACATAATAAAGGCCATATATGATAAACCCACAGGCAACATCATAGTGAACAGCGAGAAGCTGAAAGCTTTTCCTCTGCGATTGGGTACAAGACGGGGATGCCCACTCTCCACACTGTTATTCAACACACTACTGGAGGTCCTAGCCACAGCAAATAGACAAAACACAGAAACACAAGGAATCCATATAGGTAGACAAGAAGTTAAACTGTCTCTATGTGCAGATGACATGAAATTGTACATAAAAGTCACTAAAGACTCCCCACCAAAAGTACTAGAGCTCATATCGGGATACAGCAAAGTTGCGCGATAGAAAATTAAGACACAGAAATCTGCAGCTTTCCTGTACACGAACAATGAACCAATAGAAAGAGAAATCTGGAAAACAATTCCGTTCACCATTGTAGCAGAAAGTATAAAATTCCTAGGAATAAACCTAACCAAAAAAGTGATAGCCATATACTCAGAAAACAACAACTAAACATAAGAGAAACTAAAGGGGACACTAACAAATGGAAACTCAACCATTCACGTGGCTAGGAAGAATTAATATCATGAAAATGGCCATCCTGCCCAAGGCAGTATACAGATTTGATGCTTTCCTATCAAATTACCAGCAACATTCTTCAGTGAACTGGAACAAATAATTGAAAAATTCATACGGAAACACCAAAGACCCCGAATAGCCATAGCAATACTGAGAGAGAAGAGTAAAGTAGGGGGGATCTCACACAACGACTTCAAGCTCTACTATAAAGCCTTAGTAATCAAGGCAATATGGTACTGGCACAAGAACAGAGCCACACACCAGTGGAACAGACTAGACACTCCAGACATTAACCCAAATATATGTGTTCAATTAATATATGATAAAGGTGCCATGGACATACAATGGCGAAATGACCGTCTCTTCAACAGATTGTGCTGGCAAATCTGGAAAGCTACATGAAGGAGAATGAAACTGGACCGTGGTCTAAACCCATATACAAAAGTAAATCCAAAATGTATCAAAGACCTGTAGGGAATTCATGAAACCATTAGACTCTTGGAAGAAAACACAGGCAGAAACCTCTTAGACATAGACATGAGTGACCTTATCTTGAACATATCTCCCGGCTAAGGAAAACAACAGCAAAAATGAACAAGTGGGAATTTATTAAGGTGAAAAGCTTCTGTAGAGCAGTAGACACCATCAATACAACAGAAAGGAGCCCTACAGGATGGGAAAATATATTTGTAAATGACACATCCGGTAAAGGATTGCCGCCCAAAATATATAAAGAGCTCACATGCCTCAACAAACAAAAAGCAAATAATCAAATTAAAAAAAACTGGGCAGAGGAACTGAAGAGACAGTTCTGCAAATAACAAATACAGGTGGCCAACAGACACATGAAAAGATGCTCCAATTCTTTATTATCAGACAATTGCAAATTAAAACTGCAATGAGTTAACACCTCACACCACTAAGGATGGCTGTCATTCAAAAGACAAACAACAACAAATGTTGTTGCGACTGTCGAGAAAGGGGAACCCTCTTACACTGCTGGTGGGAATGTAAATTAGTTCAACCATTGTGGAAAGGACTATGGAGGTTCCTGAAACTGCTCAGAAAAGATTTACCATTGGACCCAGGAATTCCATTCCAAGGAATATACACTAAGAACGCAGCAATCAATTTTGAAAAGACAAATGCACCCCGATGTTTATTGCAGCACTATTTACTATAGCAAAGAACTGGAAGCAACCTAAATGTCCATTGGTAGATGAATGGATAAAGAAGATGTGGTACATATAATAAATGGAATATTACTCAGCCATAAGATGAGGGCAAATAGTACCATTGGCAGCAACATGGATGGAGCTGGAGGGTATTATGCTCAGTGAAATAAGCCAAGCAGAGAAAGAGAAACACCAAATGATTTCACTGATCTGTGGAGTGTAAGAACGAAAGAAAAACTGAACGAACAAAACTGAAGCGGATTTACAGAAACCATGAATGGAGTAACAGGTACCAAAGGGAAAGAGAGTTTGGAGGATGGGTGGTTAGGGAGAGATAAGGGGGGAAGTAGAAGGAGGTTGTTAAGATTAGCATGCTAATGGGTGTGGGTGGGAGAAAGGGGAGGGCTGTACAACACAGAAAAGACAAGTAGTGATTCTACAACATTTTGCTCTGCTAATGGACAGTGACTGGAAAGGGGTTAACAGTGGGGACCATGTATAGGGGAGAGACTAGAAAACAAAATATTCTTCATGTAAGTTTAGATTAATGTTAACGAGAAAAGAAAAGAAAATAAAGATAGAAAAGGGGGATAACTCCCTGATAGAATAAAATTAACTGTATATCAAGGATTAATTCATGCCTAAAATATCCTTAATTGTGATCAGTTAAAGATTTGCAGATGATCGGTGTGGAGGTACAGTTTTCTGAAAATGTTCCTCTCTATTGAGAAAAAAGCAGTTCCTGTGTGTTGACCTTCAAAGATTTATACACAATGGTATAAAGGGCATATAAAAGTGTGGGGAAAACGTCTCTTTGTGCTTATGTAGCGGATACAATAATAAATTGGGCTAACCATAAAATGAACTAAGATACGATATGAAGAAGTACTTCCAACATCAGCACTCTCTGGAAGAGTCATTCCAGAAGATGATGATCAAAAACCTCCACAAAGATCCAGGCACTGCTACAGTTGGAGCTGCATTCGTCTCACCAGTTCCTATACTTGCCATGTGAATGGAGATGGAAATATCTAAGCTGGCCTGTTCATACAGTAAAACAACAAATTTGACTGGGTCTATACTGTTGGAACTCAGCCAAGAATTAGGAGAAGTGCAAGTTACAGCGCTCCAAAATCTTACAACTACAGACTATCTACTGTTAAAAGAGCATATGAGATGTGAACAGTTCACAGGAATCGGTTGTTTTAATTTGTCTGATTTCTCTCAGACCGTTCAAGTTCAGTTGGACAATATCCATCATATCATAGATAAATTTTCACAAATGCCTAGGAAGCCTAACTGGTTTTCTTGGTTTCACTGGAGATGGCTGGTAATTATAGGTCTGCTTTCGGTATGTAAGTGTATTCCTTCTATGTTAATGTGTGTGCGCAATTTAATTAGTAGTTTAAAACCTATACATGCTTAAGTTACTCTACGAGAAGATATTTCAAAGAAATAAATAATCTTCCCATGTTTTCGTCCATCTGCTACTTCTATACCTTTTCTTCTTCCTTGCTCATTACAGCCCTTAAATAGAAGTCGTGCCTCATATCGAATTTACCATGTAAGATAATTCTTCCAAGTGGTAAAGATACTTCAGGAAAAATGCTGGGCTCAGAAACCAAATGGCATAAATCTGCAAAGAAGTAAAAAGCTAACCTTTAAAAACAATATTGCTTCTATCTCACGTATCAAATTTAAATTTCCCTGTATGGTCCCGGAAGATGACTGTTTAGCCAGAGATGGGAAGATTCTTCACGGAGGAACAACATAAGATAGGCACAGTCGCAGGGCGGCCATCAGGTGAGAAATTGGGAATCTACAGAGGTGAGGCTTAAAACCTCAATGCCCTTTTCTGAGAGAAAGCTGAATCCGTGGATATTTTATTGCCCTTGTCTAGCCTGGACTAACACTTAGTCTACAGGCACACACCTGATCATCCATATGTGCTCTCTTACAACACTAAACTATGTTCTCTAGCTTTATCTTGCATCTACCTACCACTTTACCTTTATATTAAGAAACATTAATAACAATTACAATCATAATAACAGAGAAAAGTGGGATAAACATACAAATCAGGTATAAAGCTCAAAAAATTATAAAAGAAAGAAAGAAAAAAGAAAATAAAAGATAAAGAAAGACATTACATAATGATGAAGGGCTCAGTTCAACAAGACGATATAACCATAATGAGTATATATGAATACAACACAGGAGCACCAGCATATGTGAAACAAATACTAACAGAATTAAAGGAGGAAATAGAATGCAATGCATACACTTTGGGAGACTTCAACCCACCACTCACTCCAAAGGACAGATCCTAGGGACAGAAAATAAGTAAGGACACAGAAGCACTGAACAAAACACTAGAACAGATGGCCCTAATAGATATCTATACAACTCTACATCCAAAATCAACAGGACACACATTCTTCTCACGTGCACACGAAACATTCTCCAGAAGAGACCACATAGTAAGCAACAAAAAGAGCCTCAGTAAATTCCAAAAGATTGAAAACCTGTCAACCAACTTTTCAGACCACAAATGCATCAAACAACAAATAAATTGTACAAAGAAAGCAAAAAGGCTAACAAACACTTGGAGCCTTAGCAACATGCTCCTAAATAATTAAGTACTCAAAGAACAAATTAAAATGGAGATTTAGCTGTATATGGAAACAAATGACAACAACACAAAGCCAAAACTACTGTGGGTACGGCAAAAGCAGTCTTAAGAGGAAAATATATAGCAATCCAGTCACATGAGAAGAAGGAAGAACAATCCCAAATGAATGGTCTAATGTCACAATTATCGAAATTCGTAAAAGTAGAACAAATGAGGACTAAGGTCAGCAGAAGGTTGGAAAAAATAAAGATCAGAGAAGAAATGAATTAAGTTGAGAAGAAAACATTAGCAAAAATCAATGAAAGCAAGAGCTGGTTCTTCGGGAAATTAACAATACAGATAAGCCTCTTGCCAGACTTATTAAGAGGAAAGGAGAGACAACACACATCTACAGAATCAGAAATAAAAAAGGAAAACCACGACGGACACCACAGAAATACTAAGAATTATTAGAGAGTAATAAGAAAACCTATACGCTTATAAGCTGGGAAACCAAGGAGAAATGGACAACTTCCTAGGAAAATAAAACCTACCATGGCTGACCCAGAAAAAAACAGAAAATCTTAACAGACCAATTACCAGCAACGGAATTGTATCAGTAAGCAAAAAACTACCAAAGAACAAATCCCAGGGACAGATGGATTTACCTCAGAATTTTATCAGACATACAGATCAGACATAATACGCACACTCTTTAAAGTTTTCCAGAAAAGGGAAGAGGAGGGATTACTCCGAATCTCAGTCTATGAAACCAGTATCAATCCAATAGAAAATCCAGGTGAAAACCGTACCAGAGTAAAAATCCCTACAGACCATTATCACTGATGAGCGTACATGAAAAATGCAAAACAAAATATTAGCAAACCGAATTCAAAAACACCTCCAAAGGATCATAACCCATGACCAAGTGGGCTTCATTCCAGGGATGCAAAGATTGTACGACATTTGATAATCCAACAACATCATCCAGCAAATCAACATAAAGACAGACGAAACCACATGATCATCTCCATAGATGCTGAAAAAGCATTCGATAAAGTTCTACAACCATTCATGATAAACACTCTCCACAAAATGTGTATAGAGGGCAAGAACCTCAACATAATAAAGGCCATATATGATAAACCCACAGGCAACATCATAGTGAACAGCGAGAAGCTGAAAGCTTTTCCTCTGCGATTGGGTACAAGACGGGGATGCCCACTCTCCACACTGTTATTCAACACACTACTGGAGGTCCTAGCAACAGGAAATAGACAAAACAAAGAAACACAAGGAATCCATATAGGTAGACAAGAAGTTAAACTGTCTCTATGTGCAGATGACATGAAATTGTACATAAAAGTCACTAAAGACTCCCCACCAAAAGTACTAGAGCTCATATCGGGATACAGCAAAGTTGCGCGATAGAAAATTAAGACACAGAAATCTGCAGCTTTCCTGTACACGAACAATGAACCAATAGAAAGAGAAATCTGGAAAACAATTCCGTTCACCATTGCAGCAGAAAGTATAAAATTCCTAGGAATAAACCTAACCAAAGAAGTGATAGCCATATACTCAGAAAACAACAACTAAACATAAGAGGAACTAAAGGGGACACTAACAAATGGAAACTCACCCATTCACGTGGCTAGGAAGAATTAATATCATGAAAATGGCCATCCTGCCCAAGGAAATATACAGATTTGATGCTTTCCTATCAAATTACCAGCAACATTCTTCAGTGAACTGGAACAAATAATTGAAAAATTCATACGGAAACACCAAAGACCTCGAATAGCCATAGCAATACTGAGACAGAAGAATAAAGTAAGGGGGATCTCACTCACCGACTTCAAGCTCTTCTATAAAGCCTTAGTAATCAAGGCAATATGGAACTGGCACAAGAACAGAGCCACACAGCAGTGGAACAGACTAGACACTCCAGACATTAACCCAAATATATGTGTTCAATTAATATATGATAAAGGTGCCATGGACATACAATGGCGAAATGACCGTCTCTTCAACAGATTGTGCTGGCAAATCTGGAAAGCTACATGAAGGAGAATGAAACTGGACCGTGGTCTAAACCCATATACAAAAGTAAATCCAAAATGTATCAAAGACCTGTAGGGAAGTCATGAAACCATTAGACTCTTGGAAGAAAACACAGGCAGAAACCTCTTAGACATAGACATGAGTGACCTTATCTTGAACATATCTCCCGGCTAAGGAAAACAACAGCAAAAATGAACAAGTGGGAATATATTAAGGTGAAAAGCTTCTGTAGAGCAGTAGACACCATCAATACAACAGAAAGGAGCCCTACAGGATGGGAAAATATATTTGTAAATGACACATCCGGTAAAGGATTGCCGCCCAAATATATAAAGAGCTCACATTCCTCAACAAACAAAAAACAAATAATCAAATTAAAAAAAACTGGGCAGAGGAACTGAAGAGACAGTTCTGCAAATAACAAATACAGATGGCCAAAAGACACATGAAAAGATGCTCCACATCTTTATTATCAGAGAATTGCAAATTAAAACTGCAATGAGTTAACACCTCACACCACTAAGGATGGCTATCATTCAAAAGACAAACAACAACAAATGTTTTTGCGACTGTGGAGAAAGGGGAACCCTCTTACACTGCTGGTGGGAATGTAAATTAGTTCAACCATTGTGGAAAGGAGTATGGAGGTTCCTGAAAATGCTCAGAAAAGATTTACCTTTGGACCCAGGAATTCCATTCCAAGGAATATACACTAAGAACGCAGCAATCAATTTTGAAAAGACAAATGCACCCCGATGTTTATTGCAGCACTATTTACTATAGCAAAGAACTGGAAGCAACCTAAATGTCCATTGGTAGATGAATGGATAAAGAAGTTGTGGTACATATAATAAATGGAATATTACTCAGCCATAAGATGAGGGCAAATCCTACCATTGGCAGCAACATGGATGGAGCTGGAGGGTATTATGCTCAGTGAAATAAGCCAAGCAGAGAAAGAGAAACACCAAATGATTTCACTGATCTGTGGAGTGTAAGAACGAAAGAAAAACTGAACGAACAAAACTGAAGCGGATTTACAGAAACCATGAATGGAGTAACAGGTACCAAAGGGAAAGAGAGTTTGGAGGATGGGTGGTTAGGGAGAGATAAGGGGGGAAGTAGAAGGAGGTTGTTAAGATTAGCATGCTAATGGGTGTGTGTGGGAGAAAGGGGAGGGCTGTACAACACAGAGAAGACGAGTAGTGATTCTACAACATTTTGCTCTGCTGATGGACAGTGACTGGAAAGTTGTTAACAGTGGGGACCATGTATAGGGGAGAGACTAGAAAACAAAATATTCTTCATGTAAGTTTAGATTAATGTTAACGAGAAAAGAAAAGAAAATAAAGATAGAAAAGGGGGATAACTCCCTGATAGAATAAAATTAACTGTATATCAAGGATTAATTCATGCCTAAAATATCCTTAATTGTGATCAGTTAAAGATTTGCAGATGATCGGTGTGGAGGTACAGTTTTCTGAAAATGTTCCTCTCTATTGAGAAAAAAGCAGTTCCTGTGTGTTGACCTTCAAAGATTTCTACACAATGGTATAAAGGGCATATAAAAGTGTGGGGAAAACGTCTCTTTGTGCTTATGTAGCGGATCAAATAATAAATTGGGCTAACCATAAAATGAACTAAGATACGATATGAAGAAGTACTTCCAACATCAGCACTCTCTGGAAGAGTCATTCCAGAAGATGATCATCAAAAACCTCCACAAAGATCCAGGCACTGCTACAGTTGGAGCTGCATTCGTCTCACCAGTTCCTATACTTGCCATGTGAATGGAGATGGAAATATCTAAGCTGGCCTGTTCATACAGTAAAACAACAAATTTGACTGGGTCTATACTGTTGGAACTCAACCAAGAATTAGGAGAAGTGCAAGTTATAGCGCTCCAAAATCTTACAACTACAAACTATCTACTGTTAAAAGAGCATATGAGATGTGAACAGTTCACAGGAATCGGTTGTTTTAATTTGTCTGATTTCTCTCAGACCGTTCAAGTTCAGTTGGACAATATCCATCATATCATAGATAAATTTTCACAAATGCCTAGGAAGCCTAACTGGTTTTCTTGGTTTCACTGGAGATGGCTGGTAATTATAGGTCTGCTTTCGGTATGTAAGTGTATTCCTTCTATGTTAATGTGTGTGCGCAATTTAATTAGTAGTTTAAAACCTATACATGCTTAAGTTACTCTACGAGAATATATTTCAAAGAAATAAATAATCTTCCCATGTTTTCGTCCATCTGCTACTTCTACACCTTTTCTTCTTCCTTGCTCATTACAGCCCTTAAATAGAAGTCGTGCCTCATATCGAATTTACCATGTAAGATAATTCTTCCAAGTGGTAAAGATACATCAGGAAAAATGCTGGGCTCAGAAACCAAATGGCATAAATCTGCAAAGAAGTAAAAAGCTAACCTTTAAAAACAATATTGCTTCTATCTCACTTATCAAACTTAAATTTCCCTGTATGGTCCCGGAAGATGACTGGTTAGCCAGAGATGGGAAGATTCTTCACGGAGGAACAACATAAGATAGGCACAGTCGCAGGACGGCCATCAGGTGAGAAATTGGGAATCTACAGAGGTGAGGCTTAAAACCTCAATGCCCTTTTCTGAGAGAAAGCTGAATCCGTGGATATTTTATTGCCCTTGTCTAGCCTGGACTAACACTTAGTCTACAGGCACACACCTGATCATCCATATGTGCTCTCTGTAAACAATAAACTATGTTCTCTAGCTTTATCTTGCATCTACCTACCACTTCACCTTTATATTAAGAAACATTAATAACAATTACAATCATAATAACAGAGAAAAGTGGGATAAACATACAAATCAGGTATAAACCTCAAAAAATTATAAAAGAAAGAAAGAAAAAAGAAAATAAAAGATAAAGAAAGACTACATAATGATGAAGGGCTCAGTTCAACAAGACGATATAACCATAATGAGTATATATGAATACAACACAGGAGCACCAGCATATGTGAAACAAATACTAACAGAATTAAAGGAGGAAATAGAATGCAATGCATACACTTTGGGAGAATTCAAACCACAACTCACTCCAAAGGACAGATCCTAGAGACAGAAAATAAGTAAGAACACAGAAGCACTGAACAAAACACTAGAACAGATGGCCCTAATAGATATCTATACAACTCTACATCCAAAATCAACAGGACACACATTCTTCTCACGTGCACACGAAACATTCTCCAGAAGAGACCACATAGTAAGCAACAAAAAGAGCCTCAGTAAATTCCACAAGATTGAAAACCTGTCTACCAACTTTTCAGACCACAAATGCATCAAACAACAAATAAATTGTACAAAGAAAGCAAAAAGGCTCACAAACACTTGGAGCCTTAGCAAAATGCTCCTAAATAATTAAGTACTGAAAGAACAAATTAAAATGGAGATTTAGCTGTATATGGAAACAAATGACAACAACACAAAGCCAAAACTACTGTGGGTACGGCAAAAGCAGTCTTAAGAGGAAAATATATAGCAATCCAGTCCCATGAGAAGAAGGAAGAACAATCCCAAATGAATAGTCTAATGTCACAATTATCGAAATTGGTAAAAGTAGAACAAATGAGGACTAAGGTCAGCAGAAGGTTGGAAAAAATAAAGATCAGAGAAGAAATAAATTAAGTTGAGAAGAAAACATTAGCAAAAATCAATGAAAGCAAGAGCTGGTTCTTCGGGAAATTAACAATACAGATAAGCCTCTTGCCAGACTTATTAAGAGGAAAGGAGAGTCAACACACATCTACAGAATCAGAAATAAAAAAGGAAAACCACGACGGACACCACAGAAATACTAAGAATTATTAGAGAGTAATAAGAAAACCTATACGCTTATAAGCTGGGAAACCAAGGAGAAATGGACAACTTCCTAGGAAAATAAAACCTTCCATGGCTGACCCAGAAAAAAACAGAAAATCTTAACAGACCAATTACCAGCAACGGAATTGTATCAGTAAGCAAAAACCTACCAAAGAACAAATCCCAGGGACAGATGGATTTACCTCAGAATTTTATCAGACATACAGATCAGACATAATACGCACACTCTTTAAAGTTTTCCAAAAAAGGGAAGAGGAGGGATTACTCCGAATCACAGTCTATGAAATCAGTATCACTCCAATAGAAAACCAGGTGAAAACCGTACCAAAGTAAAAATCCCTACAGACCATTATCCCTGATGAGCGTAGATGAAAAATGCAAAACAAAATATTAGCAAACCGAATTCAAAAACACCTCCAAAGGATCATAACCCATGACCAAGTGGGCTTCATTCCAGGGATGCAAAGATTGTACGACATTTGATAATCCATCAACATCATCCAGCAAATCAACATAAAGACAGACAAAACCACATGATCATCTCCATAGATGCTGAAAAAGCATTCGATAAAGTTCTACAACCATTCATGATAAACACTCTCCACAAAATGTGTATAGAGGGCAAGAACCTCAACATAATAAAGACCATATATGATAAACCCACAGGCAACATCATAGTGAACAGCGAGAAGCTGAAAGCTTTTCCTCTGCGATTGGGTACAAGACGGGGATGCCCACTCTCCACACTGTTATTCAACACACTACTGGAGGTCCTAGCAACAGGAAATAGACAAAACAAAGAAACACAAGGAATCCATATAGGTAGACAAGAAGTTAAACTGTCTCTATGTGCAGATGATATGAAATTGTACATAAAAGTCACTAAAGTCTCCCCACAAAAAGTACTAGAGCTCATATCGGGATACAGCAAAGTTGCGCGATAGAAAATTAAGACACAGAAATCTGCAGCTTTCCTGTACACGAACAATGAACCAATAGAAAGAGAAATCTGGAAAACAATTCCGTTCACCATTGCAGCAGAATGTATAAAATTCCTAGGAATAAACCTAACCAAAGAAGTGATAGCCATATACTCAGAAAACAACAACTAAACATAAGAGAAACTAAAGGGGACACTAACAAATGGAAACTCACCCATTCACGTGGCTAGGAAGAATTAATATCATGAAAATGGCCATCCTGCCCAAGGCAATATACAGATTTGAGGCTTTCCTATCAAATTACCAGCCACATTCTTCAGTGAACTGGAACAAATAATTGAAAAATTCATACGGAAACACCAAAGACCCCGAATAGCCATAGCAATACTGAGAGAGAAGAATAAAGTAGGGGGGATCTCACTCACCGACTTCAAGCTCTACTATAAAGCCTTAGTAATCAAGGCAATATGGTACTGGCACAAGAACAGAGCCACACACCAGTGGAACAGACTAGACACTCCAGACATTAACCCAAATATATGTGTTCAATTAATATATGATAAAGGTGCCATGGACATACAATGGCGAAATGACCGTCTCTTCAACAGATTGTGCTGGCAAATCTGGAAAGCTACATGAAGGAGAATGAAACTGGACCGTGGTCTAAACCCATATACAAAAGTAAATCCAAAATGTATCAAAGACCTGTAGGGAAGTCATGAAACCATTAGACTCTTGGAAGAAAACACAGGCAGAAACATCTTAGACATAGACATGAGTGACCTTATCTTGAACATATCTCCCGGCTAAGGAAAACAACAGCAAAAATGAACAATGGGAATATATTAAGGTGAAAAGCTTCTGTAGAGCAGTAGACACCATCAATACAACAGAAAGGAGCCCTACAGGATGGGAAAATATATTTGTAAATGACACATCCGGTAAAGGATTGCCGCCCAAAATATATAAAGAGCTCACATGCCTCAACAAACAAAAAAAAAATAATCAAATTAAAAAAAACTGGGCAGAGGAACTGAAGAGACAGTTCTGCAAATAACAAATACAGATGGCCAACAGACACATGAAAAGATGCTCCACATCTTTATTATCAGAGAATTGCAAATTAAAACTGCAATGAGTTAACACCTCACACCACTAAGGATGGCTATCATTCAAAAGACAAACAACAACAAATGTTGTTGCGACTGTGGAGAAAGGGGAACCCTCTTACACTGCTGGTGGGAATGTAAATTAGTTCAACCATTGTGGAAAGGAGTATGGAGGTTCCTGAAAATGCTCAGAAAAGATTTACCATTGGACCCAGGAATTCCATTCCAAGGAATATACACTAAGAACGCAGCAATCAATTTTGAAAAGACAAATGCACCCCGATGTTTATTGCAGCACTATTTACTATAGCAAAGAACTGGAAGCAACCTAAATGTCCATTGGTAGATGAATGGATAAAGAAGATGTGGTACATATAATAAATGGAATATTAGTCAGCCATAAGATGAGGGCAAATCCTACCATTGGCAGCAACATTGATGGAGCTGGAGGGTATTATGCTCAGTGAAATAAGCCAAGCAGAGAAAGAGAAACACCAAATGATTTCACTGATCTGTGGAGTGTAAGAACGAAAGAAAAACTGAACGAACAAAACTGAAGCGGATTTACAGAAACCATGAATGGAGTAACAGGTACCAAAGGGAAAGAGAGTTTGGAGGATGGGTGGTTAGGGAGAGATAAGGGGGGAAGTAGAAAGAGGTTGTTAAGTTTAGCATGCTAATGGGTGTGGGTGGGAGAAAGGGGAGGGCTGTACAACACAGAGAAGACAAGTAGTGATTCTACAACATTTTGCTCTGCTGATGGACAGTGACTGGAAAGGGGTTAACAGTAGGGACCATGTATAGGGGAGAGACTAGAAAACAAAATATTCTTCATGTAAGTTTAGATTAATGTTAACGAGAAAAGAAAAGAAAATAAAGATAGAAAAGGGGGATAACTCCCTGATAGAATAAAATTAACTGTATATCAAGGATTAATTCATGCCTAAAATATCCTTAATTGTGATCAGTTAAAGATTTGCAGATGATCGGTGTGGAGATACAGTTTTCTGAAAATGTTCCTTTCTAATGAGAAAAAAGCAGTTCCTGTGTGTTGACCTTCAATGATTTCTACACAATGGTAAAAAGTGCATATAAAAGTGTGGGGAAAACGTCTCTTTGTGCTTATGTAGCGGATCAAATAATAAATTGGGCTAAACATAAAATGAACTAAGATACGATATGAAGAAGTACTTCCAACATCAACACTCTCTGGAATAGTCATTCCAGAAGATGATCATCAAAAACCTCCACAAAGATCCAGGCACTGCTACAGTTGGAGCTGCATTCGTCTCACCAGTTCCTATACTTGCCATGTGAATGGAGATGGAAATATCTAAGCTGGCCTGTTCATACAGTAAAACAACAAATTTGACTGGGTCTATACTGTTGGAACTCAACCAAGAATTTTGAGAAGTGCAAGTTATAGCGCTCCAAAATCTTACAACTACAGACTATCTACTGTTAAAAGAGCATATGAGATGTGAACAGTTCACAGGAATCGGTTGTTTTAATTTGTCTGATTTCTCTCAGACCGTTCAAGTTCAGTTGGACAATATCCATCATATCATAGATAAATTTTCACAAATGCCTAGGAAGCCTAACTGGTTTTCTTGGTTTCACTGGAGATGGCTGGTAATTATAGGTCTGCTTTAGGTATGTAAGTGTATTCCTTCTATGTTAATGTGTGTGTGCAATTTAATTAGTAGTTTAAAACCTATACAGGCTTAAGTTACTCTACGAGAAGATATTTCAAAGAAATAAATAATCTTCCCATGTTTTCGTCCATCTGCTACTTCTATACATTTTCTTCTTCCTTGCTCATTACAGCCCTTAAATAGAAGTCGTGCCTCATATCGAATTTACCACGTAAGATAATTCTTCCAAGTGGTAAAGATACTTCAGGAAAAATGCTGGTCTCAGAAACCAAATGGCATAAATCTGCAAAGAAGTAAAAAGCTAACCTTTAAAAACAATATTGCTTCTATCTCACTTATCAAATTTAAATTTCCCTGTATGGTCCCTGAAGATGACTGGTTAGCCAGAGATGGGAAGATTCTTCACGGAGGAACAACATAAGATAGGCACAGTCGCAGGGCGGCCATCAGGTGAGAAATTGGGAATCTACAGAGGTGAGGCTTAAAACCTCAATGCCCTTTTCTGAGAGAAAGCTGAATCCGTGGATATTTTATTGCCCTTGTCTAGCCTGGACTAACACTTAGTCTACATGCACACACCTGATCATCCATATGTGCTCTCTGTAAACAATAAACTATGTTCTCTAGCTTTATCTTGCATCTACCTACCACTTCACCTTTATATTAAGAAACATTAATAACAATTACAATCATAATAACAGAGAAAATTGGGATAAACATACAAATCAGGTATAAAGCTCAAAAAATTATAAAAGAAAGAAAGAAAAAAGAAAATAAAAGATAAAGAAAGACATTACATAATGATGAATGGCTCAGTTCAACAAGACGATATAACCATAATGAGTATATATGAATACAACACAGGAGCACCAGCATATGTGAAACAAATACTAACAGAATTAAAGGAGGAAATAGAATGCAATGCATACACTTTGGGAGACTTCAACCCACCACTCACTCCAAAGGACAGATCCTAGAGACAGAAAATAAGTAAGGACACAGAAGCACTGAACAAAACACTAGAACAGATGGCCCTAATAGATATCTATACAACTCTACATCCAAAATCAACAGGACACACATTCTTCTCACGTACACACGAAACATTCTCCAGAAGAGACCACATAGTAAGCAACAAAAAGAGCCTCAGTAAATTCCACAAGATTGAAAACCTGTCTACCAACTTTTCAGACCACAAATGCATCAAACAACAAATAAATTGTACAAAGAAAGCAAAAAGGCTCACAAACACTTGGAGGCTTAGCAACATGCTCCTAAATAATTAATTACTCAAAGAACAAATTAAAATGGAGATTTAGCTGTATATGGAAACAAATGACAACAACACAAAGCCAAAACTACTGTGCGTACGGCAAAAGCAGTCTTAAGAGGAAAATATATAGCAATCCAGTCACATGAGAAGAAGGAAGAACAATCCCAAATGAATGGTCTAATGTCACAATTATCGAAATTGGTAAAAGAACAAATGAGGACTAAGGTCAGCAGAAGTTTGGAAAAAATAAAGATCAGAGAAGAAATAAATTAAGTTGAGAAGAAAACATTAGCAAAAATCAATGAAAGAAAGAGCTGGTTCTTCGGGAAATTAACAATACAGATAAGCCTCTTGCCAGACTTATTAAGAGGAAAGGAGAGTCAACACACATCTACAGAATCAGAAATAATAAAGGAAAACCACGACGGACACCACAGAAATACTAAGAATTATTAGAGAGTAATAAGAAAACCTATACGCTTATAAGCTGGGAAACCAAGGAGAAATGGACAACTTCCTAGGAAAATAAAACCTTCCATGGCTGACCCAGAAAAAACAGAAAATCTTAACAGACCAATTACCAGCAACGGAATTGTATCAGTAAGCAAAAAACTACCAAAGAACAAATTCCATTGACAGATGGATTTACCTCAGAATTTTATCAGACATACCGATCAGACATAATACGCACACTCTTTAAAGTTTTCCAAAAAAGGGAAGAGGAGGGATTACTCCGAATCTCAGTATATGAAACCAGTATCACTCCAATAGAAAAACCAGGTGAAAACCGTACCAAAGTAAAAATCCCTACAGACCATTATCCCTGATGAGCGTAGATGAAAAATGCAAAACAAAATATTAGCAAACCGAATTCAAAAATACCTCCAAAGGATCATACCCCATGACCAAGTGGGCTTCATTCCAGGGATGCAAAGATTGTACGACATTTGATAATCCATCAACATCATCCTGCACATCAACATAAAGACAGACAAAACCACATGATCATCACCATAGATGCTGAAAAAGCATTCGATAAAGTTCTACAACCATTCATGATAAACACTCTCCACAAAATGTGTATAGAGGGCAAGAACCTCAACATAATAAAGGCCATATATGATAAATCCACAGGCAACATCATAGTGAACAGCGAGAAGCTGAAAGCTTTTCCTCTGCGATTGGGTACAAGACGGGGATGCCCACTCTCCACACTGTTATTCAACCCACTACTGGAGGTCCTAGCCACAGCAAATAGACAAAACACAGAAACACAAGGATTCCATATAGGTTGACAAGAAGTAAAACTGTCTCTATGTGCAGATGACATGAAATTGTACATAAAAGTCACTAAAGACTCCCCACCAAAAGTTCTAGAGCTCATATCGGGATACAGCAAAGTTGCGCGATAGAAAATTAAGACATAGAAATCTGCAGCTTTCCTGTACACGAACAATGAACCAATAGAAAGAGAAATCTGGAAAACAATTCCGTTCACCATTGCAGCAGAAAGTATAAAATTCCTAGGAATAAACCTAACCAAAGAAGTGATAGCCATATACTCAGAAAACAACAACTAAACATAAGAGAAACTAAAGGGGACACTAACAAATGGAAACTCACCCATTCACGTGGCTAGGAAGAATTAATATCATGAAAATGGCCATCCTGCCCAAGGCAATATACAGATTTGATGCTTTCCTATCAAATTACCAGCAACATTCTTCAGTGAACTGGAACAAATAATTGAAAAATTCATACGGAAACACCAAAGACCCCGAATAGCCATAGCAATACTGAGAGAGAAGAATAAAGCAGGGGGGATCTCACTCACCGACCTCAAGCTCTACTATAAAGCCTTAGTAACCAAGGCAATATGGTACTTTCACAAGAACAGAGCCACACACCAGTGGAACAGACTAGACACTCCAGACATTAACCCAAATATATGTGTTCAATTAATATATGATAAAGGTGCCATGGACATACAATGGCGAAATGACCGTCTCTTCAACAGATTGTGCTGGCAAATCTGGAAAGCTACATGAAGGAGAATGAAACTGGACCGTGTTCTAACCCCATATACAAAAGTAAATCCAAAATGTATCAAAGACCTGTAGGGAAGTCATGAAACCATTAAACTCTTGGAAGAAAACACAGGCAGAAACCTCTTAGACATAGACATGAGTGACCTCTTCTTGAACATATCTCCCGGCTAAGGAAAACAACAGCAAAAATGAACAAGTGGGAATGTATTAAGGTGAAAAGCTTCTGTAGAGCAGTGTACACCATCAATACAACAGAAAGGAGCCCTAAAAGATGGGAAAATATATTTGTAAATGACACATCCGATAAAGGATTGGCCCCCAAATATATAAAGAGCTCACATGCCTCAACAACCAAAAAACAAATAATCAAATAAAAAAAAACTGGGCAGAGGAACTGAAGAGACAGTTCTGCAAATAACAAATACAGATGGTTAACATACAAATGAAAAGATGCTCCACATCTTTATTATCAGAGAATTGCAAATTAAAACTGCAATGAGTTAACACCTCACACCACTAAGGATGGCTATCATTCAAAAGACAAACAACAACAAATGTTGTTGCAACTGTGGAGAAAGGGGAACCCTCTTACACTGCTGGTGGGAATGTAAATTAGTTCAACCATTGTGGAAAGGAGTATGGAAGTTAATGAAAATGCTCAGAAAAGATTTTCCATTGGACCCAGGAATTCCATTCCAAGGAATATACACTAAGAACGCAGCAATCAATTTTGAAAAGACAAATGCACCCCGATGTTTATTGCAGCACTATTTACTATAGCAAAGAACTGGAAGCAACCTAAATGTCCATTGGTAGATGAAGGGATAAAGAAGATGTGGTACATATACAAAATGGAATATTACTCAGCCATAAGATGAGGGCAAATCCTACCATTGGCAGCAACATGGATGGAGCTGGAGGGTATTATGCTCAGTGAAATAAGCCAAGCAGAGAAAGAGAAACACCAAATGATTTCACTGATCTGTGGAGTGTAAGAACGAAAGAAAAACTGAACGAACAAAACTGAAGCGAATTTACAGAAACCATGAATGGAGTAACAGGTACCAAAGGGAAAGAGAGTTTGGAGGATGGGTGGTTAGGGAGAGATAAGGGGGGAAGTAGAAGGAGGTTGTTAAGATTAGCATGCTAATGGGTGTGGGTGGGAGAAAGGGGAGGGCTGTACAACAAAGAGAAGACAAGTAGTGATTCTACAACATTTTGCTCTGCTGATGGACAGTGACTGGAAAGGGGTTAACAGTGGGGACCATGTATAGGGGAGAGACTAGAAAACAAAATATTCTTCATGTAAGTTTAGATTAATGTTAACGAGAAAAGAAAAGAAAATAAAGAGAGAAAAGGGGGATTACTCCCTGATAGAATAAAATTGACTGTATATCAAGGATTAATTTATGCCTAAAATATCCTTAATTGTGATCAGTTAAAGATTTGCAGATGATCGGTGTGGAGGTACAGTTTTCTGAAAATGTTCCTCTCTATTGAGAAAAAAGCAGTTCCTGTGTGTTGACCTTCAATGATTTCTACACAATGGTATAAAGTGCATATAAAAGTGTGGGGAAAACGTCTCTTTGTGCTTATGTAGCGGATCAAATAATAAATTGGGCTAACCATAAAATGAACTAAGATACGATATGAAGAAGTACTTCCAACATCAGCACTCTCTGGAAGAGTCATTCCAGAAGATGATCATCAAAAACCTCCACAAAGATCCAGGCACTGCTACAGTTGGAGCTGCATTCGCCTCACCAGTTCCTATACTTGCCATGTGAATGGAGATGGAAATATCTAAGCTGGCCTGTTCATACAGTAAAACAACAAATTTGACTGGGTCTATACTGTTGGAACTCAACCAAGAATTAAGAGAAGTGCAAGTTATAGCGCTCCAAAATCTTACAACTACAGACTATCTACTGTTAAAAGAACATATGAGATGTGAACAGTTCACAGGAATCGGTTGTTTTAATTTGTCTGATTTCTCTCAGACCGTTCAAGTTCAGTTGGACAATATCCATCATATCATAGATAAATTTTCACAAATGCCTAGGAAGCCTAACTGGTTTTCTTGGTTTCACTGGAGATGGCTGGTAATTATAGGTCTGCTTTCGGTATGTAAGTGTATTCCTTCGATGTTAATGTGTGTGCGCAATTTAATTAGTAGTTTAAAACCTATACATGCTTAAGTTACTCTACGAGAAGATATTTCAAAGAAATAAAAAATCTTCCCATGTTTTCGTCCATCTGCTACTTCTATACCTTTTCTTCTTCCTTGCTCATTACAGCCCTTAAATAGAAGTCGTGCCTCATATCGAATTTACCATGTAAGATAATTCTTCCAAGTGGTAAAGATACATCAGGAAAAATGCTGGGCTCAGAAACCAAATGGCATAAATCTGCAAAGAAGTAAAAAGCGAACCTTTAAAAACAATACTGCTTCTATCTCACTTATCAAATTTAAATTTCCCTGTATGGTCCCGGAAGATGACTGGTTAGCCAGAGATGGGAAGATTCTTCACGGAGGAACAACATAAGATACGCACAGTCGCAGGGCGGCCATCAGGTGAGAAATTGTGGATCTACAGAGGTGAGGCTTAAAACCTCAATGCCCTTTTTTGAGAGAAAGCTGAATCCGTGGATGTTTTATTGCCCTTGTCTAGCCTGTACTAACACTTAGTCTACAGGCACACACCTGATCATCCATATGTGCTCTCTTACAACACTAAACTATGTTCTCCAGCTTTATCTTGCATCTACCTACCACTTCCCCTTTATATTAAGAAACATTAATAACAATTACAATCATAATAACAGAGAAATGTGGGATAAACATACAAATCAGCTATAAAGCTCAAAAAATTTAAAAAAGAAAGAAAGAAAAAAGAAAATAATAGATAAAGAAAGACATTACATAATGATGAAGGGCTCAGTTCAACAAGACGATATAACCATAATGAGTATATATGAATACAACACAGGAGCACCAGCATATGTGAAACAATTACTAACAGAATTAAAGGAGGAAATAGAATGCAATGCATACACTTTGGGAGACTTCAACCCACCACTCACTTCAAAGGAGAGATCGTAGAGACAGAAAATAAGTAAGGACACAGAAGCACTGAACAAAACACTAGAACAGATGGCCCTAATAGTTATCTATACAACTCTACTTCCAAAATCAACAGGACACACATTCTTCTCACGTACACACGAAACATTCTCCAGAAGAGACCACATAGTAAGCAACAAAAAGAGCCTCAGTAAATTCCAAAATATTGAAAACCTGTCAACCCACTTTTCAGACCACAAATGCATCAAACAACAAATAAATTGTACAAAGAAAGCAAAAAGGCTCACAAACACTTGGAGGCTTAGCAACATGCTCCAAAATAATTAATTACTCAAAGAACAAATTAAAATGGAGATTTAGCTGTATATGGAAACAAATGACAACAACACAAAGCCAAAACTACTGTGGGTACGGCAAAAGCAGCCTTAAGAGGGAAATATATAGCAATCCAGTCACATAGTAAGAACGAAGAACAATCCCAAATGAATGGTCTAATGTCACAATTATCGAAATTGGTAAAAGTAGAACAAATGAGGACTAAGGTCAGCAGAAGGTTGGAAAAAATAAAGATCAGAGAAGAAATAAATTAAGTTGGGAAGAAAACATTAGCAAAAATCAATGAAAGAAGGAGCTGGTTCTTCAGGAAATTAACAATACAGGTAAGCCTCTTGCCAGACTTATTAAGAGGAAAGGAGAGTCAACACACATCTACAAAATCAGAAATAATAAAGGAAAAACACGACGGACACCACAGAAATACTAAGAATTATTAGAGAGTAATAAGAAAACCTATACGCTTATAAGCTGCAAAACCAAGGAGAAATGGACAACTTCCTAGGAAAATAAAACCTTCCATGGCTCACCCAGAAAAAACAGAAAATCTTAACAGACCAATTACCTGCAACGGAATTGTATCAGTAAGCAAAAAACTACCAAAGAACAAATCCCAGGGACAGATGGATTTACCTCAGAATTTTATCAGACATACAGATCAGACATAATACGCACACTCTTTAAAGTTTTCCAAAAAAGGGAAGAGGAGGGATTACTCCGAATCTCAGTCTATGAAACCAGTATCACTCCAATAGAAAAACCAGGTGAAAACCGTACCAAAGTAAAAATCCCTACAGACCATTATCAATGATGAGCGTAGATGAAAAATGCAAAACAAAATATTAGCAAACCGAATTCAAAATTACCTCCAAAGGATCATACCCCATGACCAAGTGGGCTTCATTCCAGGGATGCAAAGATTGTACGACATTTGATAATCCATCAACATCATCCAGCACATCAACATAAAGACAGACAAAACCACATGATCACCTGCACAGATGCTGAAAAAGCATTCGATAAAGTTCTACAACCATTCATGAAAAACACTATCCACAAAATGTGTATAGAGGGCAAGAACCTCAACATAATAAAGGCCATATATGATAAATCCACAGGCAACATCATAGTGAACAGCGAGAAGCTGAAAGCTTTTCCTCTACGATTGGGTACAAGACGGGGATGCCCACTCTCCACACTGTTATTCAACACACTACTGGAGGTCCTAGCCACAGCAAATAGACAAAACACAGAAACACAAGGATTCCATATAGGTTGACAAGAAGTAAAACTGTCTCTATGTGCAGATGACATGAAATTGTACATAAAAGTCACTAAAGACTCCCCACCAAAAGTTCTAGAGCTCATATCGGGATAAAGCAAAGTGGCGTGAAAGAAAATTAAGACATAGAAATCTGCAGCTTTCCTGTAAACGAACAATGAACCAATAGAAAGAGAAATCTGGAAAACAATTCCGTTCACCATTGCAGCAGAAAGTATAAAATTCCTAGGAATAAACCTAACCAAAGAAGTGATAGCCATATACTCAGAAAACAACAACTAAACATAAGAGAAACTAAAGGGGACACTTACAAATGGAAACTCACCAATTCACGTGGCTAGGAAGAATTAATATCATGAAAATGGCCATCCTGCCCAAGGCAATATACAGATTTGATGCTTTCCTATCAAATTACCAGCAACATTCTTCAGTGAACTGGAACAAATAATTGAAAAATTCATACGGAAACACCAAAGACCCCGAATAGCCATAGCAATACTGAGAGAGAAGAATAAAGCAGGGGGGATCTCACTCACCGACCTCAAGCTCTACTATAAAGCCTTAGTAATCAAGGCAATATGGTACTGGCACAAGAACAGAGCCACACACCAGTGGAACAGACTAGACACTCCAGACATTAACCCAAATATATGTGTTCAATTAATATATGATAAAGGTGCCATGGACATACAATGGCGAAATGACCGTCTCTTCAACAGATTGTGCTGGCAAATCTGGAAAGCTACATGAAGGAGAATGAAACTGGAACGTGGTCTAACCCCATATACAAAAGTAAATCCAAAATGTATCAAAGACCTGTAGGGAAGTCATGAAACCATTAAACCCTTGGAAGAAAACACAGGCAGAAACCTCTTAGAAATAGACATGAGTGACCTCTTCTTGAACATATCTCTCGGCTAAGGAAAACAACAGCAAAAATGAACAAGTGGGAATGTATTAAGGTGAAAAGCTTCTGTAGAGCAGTGTACACCATCAATAAAACAGAAAGGAGCCCTAAAAGATGGGAAAATATATTTGTAAATGACACATCCGATAAAGGAATGGCCCCCAAATATATAAAGATCTCACATGCCTCAACAAACAAAAAACAAATAATCAAATAAAAAAAAACTGGGCAGAGGAACTGAAGAGACATTTCTGCAAATAACAAACACAGATGGCCAACAGACATATGAAAAGATGCTCCACATCTTTATTATCAGAGAATTGCAAATTAAAACTGCAATGAGTTAACACCTCACACCACTAAGGATGGCTATCATTCAAAAGACAAACAACAACAAATGTTGTTGCGACTGTGGAGAAAGGGGAACCCTCTTACACTGCTGGTGGGAATGTAAATTAGTTCAACCATTGTGGAAAGGAGTATGGAAGTTAATGAAAATGCTCAGAAAAGATTTACCATTGGACCAAGGAATTCCATTCCAAGGAATATACACTAAGAACGCAGCAATCAATTTTGAAAAGACAAATGCACCCCGATGTTTATTGCAGCACTATTTACTATAGCAAAGAACTGGAAGCAACCTAAATGTCCATTGGTAGATGAAGGGATAAAGAAGATGTGGTACATATACAAAATGGAATATTACTCAGCCATAAGATGAGGGCAAATCCTACCATTGGCAGCAACATGGATGGAGCTGGAGGGTATTATGCTCAGTGAAATAAGCCAAGCAGATAAAGAGAAACACCAAATGATTTCACTGATCTGTGGAGTGTAAGAACGAAAGAAAAACTGAACGAACAAAACTGAAGCGGATTTACAGAAACCATGAATGGAGTAACAGGTACCAAAGGGAAAGAGAGTTTGGAGGATGGGTGGTTAGGGAGAGATAAGGGGGGAAGTAGAAGGAGGTTGTTAAGATTAGCATGCTAATGGGTGTGTGTGGGAGAAAGGGGAGGGCTGTACAACACAGAGAAGACAAGTAGTGATACTACAACATTTTGCTCTGCTGATGGACAGTGACTGGAAAGGGGTTAACAGTGGTGACCATGTATAGGGGAGAGACTAGAAAACAAAATATTCTTCATGTAAGTTTAGATTAATGTTAACGAGAAAAGAAAAGAAAATAAAGAGAGAAAAGGGGGATTACTCACTGATAGAATAAAATTGACTGTATATCAAGAATTAATTCATGCCTAAAATATCCTTAATTGTGATCAGTTAAAGATTTGCAGATGATCGGTGTGGATTTACAGTTTTCTGAAAATGTTCCTCTCTATTGAGAAAAAAGCAGTTCCTGTGTGTTGACCTTCAATGATTTCTACACAATGGTATAAAGGGCATACAAAAGTGTGGGGAAAACGTCTCTTTGTGCTTATGTAGCGGATCAAATAATAAATTGGGCTAACCATAAAATGAACTAAGATACGATATGAAGAAGTACTTCCAACATCAGCACTCTCTGGAAGAGTCATTCCAGAAGATGATCATCAAAAACCTCCACAAAGATCCAGGCACTGCTACAGTTGGAGCTGCATCCGTCTCACAAGTTCCTATACTTGCCATGTGAATGGAGATGGAAATATCTAAGCTGGCCTGTTCATACAGTAAAACAACAAATTTTACTGGGTCTATACTGTTGGAACTCAACCAAGAATTAGGAGAAGTGCAAGTTATAGCGCTCCAAAATCTTACAACTACAGACTATCTACTGTTAAAAGAGCATATGAGATGTGAACAGTTCACAGGAATCGGTTGTTTTAATTTGTCTGATTTCTCTCAGACCGTTCAAGTTCAGTTGGACAATATCCATCATATCATAGATAAATTTTCACAAATGCCTAGGAAGCCTAACTGGTTTTCTTGGTTTCACTGGAGATGGCTGGTAATTATAGGTCTGCTTTCGGTATGTAAGTGTATTCCTTCTATGTTAATGTGTGTGCGCAATTTAATTAGTAGTTTAAAACCTATACAGGCTTAAGTTACTCTACGAGAAGATATTTCAAAGAAATAAATAATCTTCCCATGTTTTCGTCCATCTGCTACTTCTATACCTTTTCTTCTTCCTTGCTCATTACAGCCCTTAAATAGAAGTCGTGCCTCATATCGAATTTACCATGTAAGATAATTCTTCCAAGTGGTAAAGATACTTCAGGAAAAATGCTGGGCTCAGAAACCAAATGGCATAAATCTGCAAAGAAGTAAAAAGCGAACCTTTAAAAACAATATTGCTTCTATCTCACTTATCAAATTTAAATTTCCCTGTATGGTCCCGGAAGATGACTGGTTAGCCAGAGATGGGAAGATTCTTCACGGAGGAAAAACATAAGATAGGCACAGTCGCAGGGCGGCCATCAGGTGAGAAATTGGGAATCAACAGATGTGAGGCTTAAAACCTCAATGCCCTTTTTTGAGAGAAATCTGTATCCGTGAATGTTTTATTGCCCTTGTCAAGCCTGGACTAACACATAGTCTACAGGCACACACCTGATCATCCATATGTGCTCTCTTACAACACTAAACTATGTTCTCCAACTTTATCTTGCATCTACCTACCACTTCACCTTTATATTAAGAAACATTAATAACAATTACAATCATAATAACAGAGAAAAGTGGGATAAACATACAAATCAGGTATAAAGCTCAAAAAATTTAAAAAGAAAGAAAGAAAAAAGAAAATGAAAGATAAATAAAGACATTACATAATGATGAAGGGCTCAGTTCAACAAGACGATATAACCATAATGAGTATATATGAATACAACACAGGAGCACCAGCATATGTGAAACAAGTACTAACAGAATTAAAGGAAGAAATAGAATGCAATGCATACACTTTGGGAGACTTCAACCCACCACTCACTCCAAAGGACAGATCCTAGAGACAGAAAATAAGTAAGGACACAGAAGCCCTGGACAAAACACTAGAACAGATGGCCCTAATAGATATCTATACAAATCTACATCCAAAATCAACAGGACACACATTCTTCTCACGTGCACACGAAACATTCTCCAGAAGAGACCACATAGTAAGCAACAAAAAGAGCCTCATTAAATTCCAAAAGATTGAAAACCTCTCAACCAACTTTTCAGACCACAAATGTATCAAACAACAAATAAATTGTACAAGGAAAGCAAAAAGGCTAAAAAACACTTGGAGCCTTAGCAACATGCTCCTAAATAATAAAGTACTCAAAGAACAAATTAAAATGGAGATTTAGCTGTATATGGAAACAAATGACAACAACACAAAGCCAAAACTACTGTGGGTACGGCAAAAGCAGTCTTAAGAGGGAAATATATAGCAATCCAGTCACATGAGAAGAACGAAGAACAATCCCAAATGAATGGTCTAATGTCACAATTATCGAAATTGGTAAAAGAAGAACAAATGAGGCCTAAGCTCAGCAGTAGGTTGGAAAAAATAAAGATCAGAGAAGAAATGAATTAAGTTGAGAAGAAAACATTAGCAAAAATCAATGAAAGCAAGAGCTGGTTCTTCGGGAAATTAACAATACAGATAAGCCTCTTGCCAGACTTATTAAGAGGAAAGGAGAGTCAACACACATCTACAGAATCATAAATAAAATAGGAAAACGACGACTTACTCCACAGAAATACTAAGAATTATTAGAGAGTAATAAGAAAACCTATACGCTTATAAGCTGGGAAACCAAGGAGAAATGGACAACTTCCTAGGAAAATAAAACCTTCCATGGCTGACCCAGAAAAAAACAGAAAATCTTAACAGACCAATTACCAGCAACGGAATTGTATCAGTAAGCAAAAACCTACCAAAGAACAAATCCCAGGGACAGATGGATTTACCTCAGAATTTTATCAGACATACAGATCAGACATAATACGCACACTCTTTAAAGTTTTCCAAAAAAGGGAAGAGGAGGGATTACTCCGAATCACAGTCTATGAAATCAGTATCACTCCAATAGAAAAACCAGGTGAAAACCGTACCAAAGTAAAAATCCCTACAGACCATTATCCCTGATGAGCGTAGATGAAAAATGCAAAACAAAATATTAGCAAACCGAATTCAAAAACACCTCCAAAGGATCATAACCCATGACCAAGTGGGCTTCATTCCAGGGATGCAAAGATTGTACGACATTTGATAATCCATCAACATCATCCAGCAAATCAACATAAAGACAGACAAAACCACATGATCATCTCCATAGATGCTGAAAAAGCATTCGATAAAGTTCTACAACCATTCATGATAAACACTCTCCACAAAATGTGTATAGAGGGCAAGAACCTCAACATAATAAAGGCCATATATGATAAACCCACAGGCAACATCATAGTGAACAGCGAGAAGCTGAAAGCTTTTCCTCTGCGATTGGGTACAAGACGGGGATGCCCACTCTCCACACTGTTATTCAACACACTACTGGAGGTCCTAGCCACAGCAAATAGACAAAACACAGAAACACAAGGATTCCATATAGGTTGACAAGAAGTAAAACTGTCTCTATGTGCAGATGACATGAAATTGTACATAAAAGTCACTAAAGACTCCCCACCAAAAGTTCTAGAGCTCATGTCGGGATACAGCAAAGTTGCGCGATAGAAAATTAAGACATAGAAATCTGCAGCTTTCCTGTACACGAACAATGAACCAATAGAAAGAGAAATCTGGAAAACAATTCCGTTCACCATTGCAGCAGAAAGTATAAAATTCCTAGGAATAAACCTAACCAAAGAAGTGATAGCCATATACTCAGAAAACAACAACTAAACATAAGAGAAACTAAAGGGGACACTAACAAATGGAAACTCACCCATTCACGTGGCTAGGAAGAATTAATATCATGAAAATGGCCATCCTGCCCAAGGCAATATACAGATTTGAGGCTTTCCTATCAAATTACCAGCAACATTCTTCAGTGAACTGGAACAAATAATTGAAAAATTCATACGGAAACACCAAAGACCCCGAATAGCCATAGCAATACTGAGAGAGAAGAATAAAGCAGGGGGGATCTCACTCACCGACCTCAAGCTCTACTATAAAGCCTTAGTAACCAAGGCAATATGGTACTTTCACAAGAACAGAGCCACACACCAGTGGAACAGACTAGACACTCCAGACATTAACCCAAATATATGTGTTCAATTAATATATGATAAAGGTGCCATGGACATACAATGGCGAAATGACCGTCTCTTCAACAGATTGTGCTGGCAAATCTGGAAAGCTACATGAAGGAGAATGAAACTGGACCGTGTTCTAACCCCATATACAAAAGTAAATCCAAAATGTATCAAAGACCTGTAGGGAAGTCATGAAACCATTAAACTCTTGGAAGAAAACACAGGCAGAAACCTCTTAGACATAGACATGAGTGACCTCTTCTTGAACATATCTCCCGGCTAAGGAAAACAACAGCAAAAATGAACAAGTGGGAATGTATTAAGGTGAAAAGCTTCTGTAGAGCAGTGTACACCATCAATACAACAGAAAGGAGCCCTAAAAGATGGGAAAATATATTTGTAAATGACACATCCGATAAAGGATTGGCCCCCAAATATATAAAGAGCTCACATGCCTCAACAACCAAAAAACAAATAATCAAATAAAAAAAAACTGGGCAGAGGAACTGAAGAGACAGTTCTGCAAATAACAAATACAGATGGCCAACATACAAATGAAAAGATGCTCCACATCTTTATTATCAGAGAATTGCAAATTAAAACTGCAATGAGTTAACACCTCACACCACTAAGGATGGCTATCATTCAAAAGACAAACAACAACAAATGTTGTTGCAACTGTGGAGAAAGGGGAACCCTCTTACACTGCTGGTGGGAATGTAAATTAGTTCAACCATTGTGGAAAGGAGTATGGAAGTTAATGAAAATGCTCAGAAAAGATTTTCCATTGGACCCAGGAATTCCATTCCAAGGAATATACACTAAGAACGCAGCAATCAATTTTGAAAAGACAAATGCACCCCGATGTTTATTGCAGCACTATTTACTATAGCAAAGAACTGGAAGCAACCTAAATGTCCATTGGTAGATGAAGGGATAAAGAAGATGTGGTACATATACAAAATGGAATATTACTCAGCCATAAGATGAGGGCAAATCCTACCATTGGCAGCAACATGGATGGAGCTGGAGGGTATTATGCTCAGTGAAATAAGCCAAGCAGAGAAAGAGAAACACCAAATGATTTCACTGATCTGTGGAGTGTAAGAACGAAAGAAAAACTGAACGAACAAAACTGAAGCGGATTTACAGAAAAAATGAATGGAGTAACAGGTACCAAAGGGAAAGAGAGTTTGGAGGATGGGTGGTTAGGGAGAGATAAGGGGGGTAGTAGAAGGAGGTTGTTAAGATTAGCATGCTAATGGGTGTGGGTGGGAGAAAGGGGAGGGCTGTACAACACAGAGAAGACAAGTAGTGATTCTACAACATTTTGCTCTGCTGATGGACAGTGACTGGAAAGGGGTTAACAGTGGGGACCATGTATAGGGGAGAGACTAGAAAACAAAATATTCTTCATGTAAGTTTAGATTAATGTTAACGAGAAAAGAAAAGAAAATAAAGAGAGAAAAGGGGGATTACTCCCTGATAGAATAAAATTGACTGTATATCAAGGATTAATTTATGCCTAAAATATCCTTAATTGTGATCAGTTAAAGATTTGCAGATGATCGGTGTGGAGGTACAGTTTTCTGAAAATGTTCCTCTCTATTGAGAAAAAAGCAGTTCCTGTGTGTTGACCTTCAATGATTTCTACACAATGGTATAAAGTGCATATAAAAGTGTGGGGAAAACGTCTCTTTGTGCTTATGTAGCGGATCAAATAATAAATTGGGCTAACCATAAAATGAACTAAGATACGATATGAAGAAGTACTTCCAACATCAGCACTCTCTGGAAGAGTCATTCCAGAAGATGATCATCAAAAACCTCCACAAAGATCCAGGCACTGCTACAGTTGGAGCTGCATTCGCCTCACCAGTTCCTATACTTGCCATGTGAATGGAGATGGAAATATCTAAGCTGGCCTGTTCATACAGTAAAACAACAAATTTGACTGGGTCTATACTGTTGGAACTCAACCAAGAATTAAGAGAAGTGCAAGTTATAGCGCTCCAAAATCTTACAACTACAGACTATCTACTGTTAAAAGAACATATGAGATGTGAACAGTTCACAGGAATCGGTTGTTTTAATTTGTCTGATTTCTCTCAGACCGTTCAAGTTCAGTTGGACAATATCCATCATATCATAGATAAATTTTCACAAATGCCTAGGAAGCCTAACTGGTTTTCTTGGTTTCACTGGAGATGGCTGGTAATTATAGGTCTGCTTTCGGTATGTAAGTGTATTCCTTCGATGTTAATGTGTGTGCGCAATTTAATTAGTAGTTTAAAACCTATACATGCTTAAGTTACTCTACGAGAAGATATTTCAAAGAAATAAAAAATCTTCCCATGTTTTCGTCCATCTGCTACTTCTATACCTTTTCTTCTTCCTTGCTCATTACAGCCCTTAAATAGAAGTCGCGCCTCATATCGAATTTACCACGTAAGATAATTCTTCCAAGTGGTAAAGATACTTCAGGAAAAATGCTGGGCTCAGAAACCAAATGGCATAAATCTGCAAAGAAGTAAAAAGCGAACCTTTAAAAACAATACTGCTTCTATCTCACTTATCAAATTTAAATTTCCCTGTATGGTCCCGGAAGATGACTGGTTAGCCAGAGATGGGAAGATTCTTCACGGAGGAACAACATAAGATACGCACAGTCGCAGGGCGGCCATCAGGTGAGAAAATGTGGATCTACAGAGGTGAGGCTTAAAACCTCAATGCCCTTTTTTGAGAGAAAGCTGAATCCGTGGATGTTTTATTGCCCTTGTCTAGCCTGTACTAACACTTAGTCTACAGGCACACACCTGATCATCCATATGTGCTCTCTTACAACACTAAACTATGTTCTCCAGCTTTATCTTGCATCTACCTACCACCTCCCCTTTATATTAAGAAACATTAATAACAATTACAATCATAATAACAGAGAAAAGTGGGATAAACATACAAATCAGCTATAAAGCTCAAAAAATTTAAAAAAGAAAGAAAGAAAAAAGAAAATAATAGATAAAGAAAGACATTACATAATGATGAAGGGCTCAGTTCAACAAGACGATATAACCATAATGAGTATATATGAATACAACACAGGAGCACCAGCATATGTGAAACAAGTACTAACAGAATTAAAGGAGGAAATAGAATGCAATGCATACACTTTGGGAGACTTCAACCCACCACTCACTTCAAAGGACAGATCGTAGAGACAGAAAATAAGTAAGGACACAGAAGCACTGAACAAAACACTAGAACAGATGGCCCTAATAGTTATCTATACAACTCTACTTCCAAAATCAACAGGACACACATTCTTCTCACGTACACACGAAACATTCTCCAGAAGAGACCACATAGTAAGCAACAAAAAGAGCCTCAGTAAATTCCAAAATATTGAAAACCTGTCAACCCACTTTTCAGACCACAAATGCATCAAACAACAAATAAATTGTACAAAGAAAGCAAAAAGGCTCACAAACACTTGGAGGCTTAGCAACATGCTCCAAAATAATTAATTACTCAAAGAACAAATTAAAATGGAGATTTAGCTGTATATGGAAACAAATGACAACAACACAAAGCCAAAACTACTGTGGGTACGGCAAAAGCAGCCTTAAGAGGGAAATATATAGCAATCCAGTCACATGAGAAGAACGAAGAACAATCCCAAATGAATGGTCTAATGTCACAATTATCGAAATTGGTAAAAGTAGAACAAATGAGGACTAAGGTCAGCAGAAGGTTGGAAAAAATAAAGATCAGAGAAGAAATAAATTAAGTTGAGAAGAAAACATTAGCAAAAATCAATGAAAGAAGGAGCTGGTTCTTCAGGAAATTAACAATACAGGTAAGCCTCTTGCCAGACTTATTAAGAGGAAAGGAGAGTCAACACACATCTACAAAATCAGAAATAATAAAGGAAAACCACGACGGACACCACAGAAATACTAAGAATTATTAGAGAGTAATAAGAAAACCTATACGCTTATAAGCTGCAAAACCAAGGAGAAATGGACAACTTCCTAGGAAAATAAAACCTTCCATGGCTCACCCAGAAAAAACAGAAAATCTTAACAGACCAATTACCTGCAACGGAATTGTATCAGTAAGCAAAAAACTACCAAAGAACAAATCCCAGGGACAGATGGATTTACCTCAGAATTTTATCAGACATACAGATCAGACATAATACGCACACTCTTTAAAGTTTTCCAGAAAAGGGAAGAGGATTGATTACTCCGAATCTCAGTCTATGAAACCAGTATCACTCCAATAGAAAAACCAGGTGAAAACCGTACCAAAGTAAAAATCCCTACAGACCATTATCAATGATGAGCGTAGATGAAAAATGCAAAACAAAATATTAGCAAACCGAATTCAAAATTACCTCCAAAGGATCATACCCCATGACCAAGTGGGCTTCATTCCAGGGATGCAAAGATTGTACGACATTTGATAATCCATCAACATCATCCAGCACATCAACATAAAGACAGACAAAACCACATGATCACCTGCACAGATGCTGAAAAAGCATTCGATAAAGTTCTACAACCATTCATGAAAAACACTATCCACAAAATGTGTATAGAGGGCAAGAACCTCAACATAATAAAGGCCATATATGATAAATCCACAGGCAACATCATAGTGAACAGCGAGAAGCTGAAAGCTTTTCCTCTACGATTGGGTACAAGACGGGGATGCCCACTCTCCACACTGTTATTCAACACACTACTGGAGGTCCTAGCCACAGCAAATAGACAAAACACAGAAACACAAGGATTCCATATAGGTTGACAAGAAGTAAAACTGTCTCTATGTGCAGATGACATGAAATTGTACATAAAAGTCACTAAAGACTCCCCACCAAAAGTTCTAGAGCTCATATCGGGATAAAGCAAAGTGGCGCGAAAGAAAATTAAGACATAGAAATCTGCAGCTTTCCTGTAAACGAACAATGAACCAATAGAAAGAGAAATCTGGAAAACAATTCCGTTCACCATTGCAGCAGAAAGTATAAAATTCCTAGGAATAAACCTAACCAAAGAAGTGATAGCCATATACTCAGAAAACAACAACTAAACATAAGAGAAACTAAAGGGGACACTTACAAATGGAAACTCACCAATTCACGTGGCTAGGAAGAATTAATATCATGAAAATGGCCATCCTGCCCAAGGCAATATACAGATTTGATGCTTTCCTATCAAATTACCAGCAACATTCTTCAGTGAACTGGAACAAATAATTGAAAAATTCATACGGAAACACCAAAGACCCCGAATAGCCATAGCAATACTGAGAGAGAAGAATAAAGCAGGGGGGATCTCACTCACCGACCTCAAGCTCTACTATAAAGCCTTAGTAATCAAGGCAATATGGTACTGGCACAAGAACAGAGCCACACACCAGTGGAACAGACTAGACACTCCAGACATTAACCCAAATATATGTGTTCAATTAATATATGATAAAGGTGCCATGGACATACAATGGCGAAATGACCGTCTCTTCAACAGATTGTGCTGGCAAATCTGGAAAGCTACATGAAGGAGAATGAAACTGGAACGTGGTCTAACCCCATATACAAAAGTAAATCCAAAATGTATCAAAGACCTGTAGGGAAGTCATGAAACCATTAAACCCTTGGAAGAAAACACAGGCAGAAACCTCTTAGAAATAGACATGAGTGACCTCTTCTTGAACATATCTCTCGGCTAAGGAAAACAACAGCAAAAATGAACAAGTGGGAATGTATTAAGGTGAAAAGCTTCTGTAGAGCAGTGTACACCATCAATAAAACAGAAAGGAGCCCTAAAAGATGGGAAAATATATTTGTAAATGACACATCCGATAAAGGAATGGCCCCCAAATATATAAAGATCTCACATGCCTCAACAAACAAAAAACAAATAATCAAATAAAAAAAAACTGGGCAGAGGAACTGAAGAGACATTTCTGCAAATAACAAACACAGATGGCCAACAGACATATGAAAAGATGCTCCACATCTTTATTATCAGAGAATTGCAAATTAAAACTGCAATGAGTTAACACCTCACACCACTAAGGATGGCTATCATTCAAAAGACAAACAACAACAAATGTTGTTGCGACTGTGGAGAAAGGGGAACCCTCTTACACTGCTGGTGGGAATGTAAATTAGTTCAACCATTGTGGAAAGGAGTATGGAAGTTAATGAAAATGCTCAGAAAAGATTTACCATTGGACCAAGGAATTCCATTCCAAGGAATATACACTAAGAACGCAGCAATCAATTTTGAAAAGACAAATGCACCCCGATGTTTATTGCAGCACTATTTACTATAGCAAAGAACTGGAAGCAACCTAAATGTCCATTGGTAGATGAAGGGATAAAGAAGATGTGGTACATATACAAAATGGAATATTAGTCAGCCATAAGATGAGGGCAAATCCTACCATTGGCAGCAACATGGATGGAGCTGGAGGGTATTATGCTCAGTGAAATAAGCCAAGCAGATAAAGAGAAACACCAAATGATTTCACTGATCTGTGGAGTGTAAGAACGAAAGAAAAACTGAACGAACAAAACTGAAGCGGATTTACAGAAACCATGAATGGAGTAACAGGTACCAAAGGGAAAGAGAGTTTGGAGGATGGGTGGTTAGGGAGAGATAAGGGGGGAAGTAGAAGGAGGTTGTTAAGATTAGCATGCTAATGGGTGTGTGTGGGAGAAAGGGGAGGGCTGTACAACACAGAGAAGACAAGTAGTGATACTACAACATTTTGCTCTGCTGATGGACAGTGACTGGAAAGGGGTTAACAGTGGTGACCATGTATAGGGGAGAGACTAGAAAACAAAATATTCTTCATGTAAGTTTAGATTAATGTTAACGAGAAAAGAAAAGAAAATAAAGAGAGAAAAGGGGGATTACTCACTGATAGAATAAAATTGACTGTATATCAAGAATTAATTCATGCCTAAAATATCCTTAATTGTGATCAGTTAAAGATTTGCAGATGATCGGTGTGGATTTACAGTTTTCTGAAAATGTTCCTCTCTATTGAGAAAAAAGCAGTTCCTGTGTGTTGACCTTCAATGATTTCTACACAATGGTATAAAGGGCATACAAAAGTGTGGGGAAAACGTCTCTTTGTGCTTATGTAGCGGATCAAATAATAAATTGGGCTAACCATAAAATGAACTAAGATACGATATGAAGAAGTACTTCCAACATCAGCACTCTCTGGAAGAGTCATTCCAGAAGATGATCATCAAAAACCTCCACAAAGATCCAGGCACTGCTACAGTTGGAGCTGCATCCGTCTCACAAGTTCCTATACTTGCCATGTGAATGGAGATGGAAATATCTAAGCTGGCCTGTTCATACAGTAAAACAACAAATTTTACTGGGTCTATACTGTTGGAACTCAACCAAGAATTAGGAGAAGTGCAAGTTATAGCGCTCCAAAATCTTACAACTACAGACTATCTACTGTTAAAAGAGCATATGAGATGTGAACAGTTCACAGGAATCGGTTGTTTTAATTTGTCTGATTTCTCTCAGACCGTTCAAGTTCAGTTGGACAATATCCATCATATCATAGATAAATTTTCACAAATGCCTAGGAAGCCTAACTGGTTTTCTTGGTTTCACTGGAGATGGCTGGTAATTATAGGTCTGCTTTCGGTATGTAAGTGTATTCCTTCTATGTTAATGTGTGTGCGCAATTTAATTAGTAGTTTAAAACCTATACAGGCTTAAGTTACTCTACGAGAAGATATTTCAAAGAAATAAATAATCTTCCCATGTTTTCGTCCATCTGCTACTTCTATACCTTTTCTTCTTCCTTGCTCATTACAGCCCTTAAATAGAAGTCGTGCCTCATATCGAATTTACCATGTAAGATAATTCTTCCAAGTGGTAAAGATACTTCAGGAAAAATGCTGGGCTCAGAAACCAAATGGCATAAATCTGCAAAGAAGTAAAAAGCGAACCTTTAAAAACAATATTGCTTCTATCTCACTTATCAAATTTAAATTTCCCTGTATGGTCCCGGAAGATGACTGGTTAGCCAGAGATGGGAAGATTCTTCACGGAGGAAAAACATAAGATAGGCACAGTCGCAGGGCGGCCATCAGGTTAGAAATTGGGAATCAACAGATGTGAGGCTTAAAACCTCAATGCCCTTTTTTGAGAGAAATCTGTATCCGTGAATGTTTTATTGCCCTTGTCAAGCCTGGACTAACACATAGTCTACAGGCACACACCTGATCATCCATATGTGCTCTCTTACAACACTAAACTATGTTCTCCAACTTTATCTTGCATCTACCTACCACTTCACCTTTATATTAAGAAACATTAATAACAATTACAATCATAATAACAGAGAAAAGTGGGATAAACATACAAATCAGGTATAAAGCTCAAAAAATTTAAAAAGAAAGATAGAAAAAAGAAAATGAAAGATAAATAAAGACATTACATAATGATGAAGGGCTCAGTTCAACAAGACGATATAACCATAATGAGTATATATGAATACAACACAGGAGCACCAGCATATGTGAAACAAGTACTAACAGAATTAAAGGAAGAAATAGAATGCAATGCATACACTTTGGGAGACTTCAACCCACCACTCACTCCAAAGGACAGATCCTAGAGACAGAAAATAAGTAAGGACACAGAAGCCCTGGACAAAACACTAGAACAGATGGCCCTAATAGATATCTATACAAATCTACATCCAAAATCAACAGGACACACATTCTTCTCACGTGCACACGAAACATTCTCCAGAAGAGACCACATAGTAAGCAACAAAATGAGCCTCATTAAATTCCAAAAGATTGAAAACCTCTCAACCAACTTTTCAGACCACAAATGTATCAAACAACAAATAAATTGTACAAGGAAAGCAAAAAGGCTAAAAAACACTTGGAGCCTTAGCAACATGCTCCTAAATAATAAAGTACTCAAAGAACAAATTAAAATGGAGATTTAGCTGTATATGGAAACAAATGACAACAACACAAAGCCAAAACTACTGTGGGTACGGCAAAAGCAGTCTTAAGAGGGAAATATATAGCAATCCAGTCACATGAGAAGAACGAAGAACAATCCCAAATGAATGGTCTAATGTCACAATTATCGAAATTGGTAAAAGAAGAACAAATGAGGCCTAAGCTCAGCAGTAGGTTGGAAAAAATAAAGATCAGAGAAGAAATGAATTAAGTTGAGAAGAAAACATTAACAAAAATCAATGAAAGCAAGAGCTGGTTCTTCGGGAAATTAACAATACAGATAAGCCTCTTGCCAGACTTATTAAGAGGAAAGGAGAGTCAACACACATCTACAGAATCATAAATAAAATAGGAAAACGACGACTTACTCCACAGAAATACTAAGAATTATTAGAGAGTAATAAGAAAACCTATACGCTTATAAGCTGGGAAACCAAGGAGAAATGGACAACTTCCTAGGAAAATAAAACCTTCCATGGCTGACCCAGAAAAAAACAGAAAATCTTAACAGACCAATTACCAGCAACGGAATTGTATCAGTAAGCAAAAACCTACCAAAGAACAAATCCCAGGGACAGATGGATTTACCTCAGAATTTTATCAGACATACAGATCAGACATAATACGCACACTCTTTAAAGTTTTCCAAAAAAGGGAAGAGGAGGGATTACTCCGAATCACAGTCTATGAAATCAGTATCACTCCAATAGAAAAACCAGGTGAAAACCGTACCAAAGTAAAAATCCCTACAGACCATTATCCCTGATGAGCGTAGATGAAAAATGCAAAACAAAATATTAGCAAACCGAATTCAAAAACACCTCCAAAGGATCATAACCCATGACCAAGTGGGCTTCATTCCAGGGATGCAAAGATTGTACGACATTTGATAATCCATCAACATCATCCAGCAAATCAACATAAAGACAGACAAAACCACATGATCATCTCCATAGATGCTGAAAAAGCATTCGATAAAGTTCTACAACCATTCATGATAAACACTCTCCACAAAATGTGTATAGAGGGCAAGAACCTCAACATAATAAAGGCCATATATGATAAACCCACAGGCAACATCATAGTGAACAGCGAGAAGCTGAAAGCTTTTCCTCTGCGATTGGGTACAAGACGGGGATGCCCACTCTCCACACTGTTATTCAACACACTACTGGAGGTCCTAGCAACAGGAAATAGACAAAACAAAGAAACACAAGGAATCCATATAGGTAGACAAGAAGTTAAACTGTCTCTATGTGCAGATGACATGAAATTGTACATAAAAGTCACTAAAGTCTCCCCACAAAAAGTACTAGAGCTCATATCGGGATACAGCAAAGTTGCGCGATAGAAAATTAAGACACAGAAATCTGCAGCTTTCCTGTACACGAACAATGAACCAATAGAAAGAGAAATCTGGAAAACAATTCCGTTCACCATTGCAGCAGAAAGTATAAAATTCCTAGGAATAAACCTAACCAAAGAAGTGATAGCCATATACTCAGAAAACAACAACTAAACATAAGAGAAACTAAAGGGGACACTAACAAATGGAAACTCACCCATTCACGTGGCTAGGAAGAATTAATATCATGAAAATGGCCATCCTGCCCAAGGCAATATACAGATTTGAGGCTTTCCTATCAAATTACCAGCCACATTCTTCAGTGAACTGGAACAAATAATTGAAAAATTCATACGGAAACACCAAAGACCCCGAATAGCCATAGCAATACTGAGAGAGAAGAATAAAGTAGGGGGGATCTCACTCACCGACTTCAAGCTCTACTATAAAGCCTTAGTAATCAAGGCAATATGGTACTGGCACAAGAACAGAGCCACACACCAGTGGAACAGACTAGACACTCCAGACATTAACCCAAATATATGTGTTCAATTAATATATGATAAAGGTGCCATGGACATACAATGGCGAAATGACCGTCTCTTCAACAGATTGTGCTGGCAAATCTGGAAAGCTACATGAAGGAGAATGAAACTGGACCGTGGTCTAAACCCATATACAAAAGTAAATCCAAAATGTATCAAAGACCTGTAGGGAAGTCATGAAACCATTAGACTCTTGGAAGAAAACACAGGCAGAAACATCTTAGACATAGACATGAGTGACCTTATCTTGAACATATCTCCCGGCTAAGGAAAACAACAGCAAAAATGAACAAGTGGGAATATATTAAGGTGAAAAGCTTCTGTAGAGCAGTAGACACCATCAATACAACAGAAAGGAGCCCTACAGGATGGGAAAATATATTTGTAAATGACACATCCGGTAAAGGATTGCCGCCCAAAATATATAAAGAGCTCACATGCCTCAACAAACAAAAAAAAAATAATCAAATTAAAAAAAACTGGGCAGAGGAACTGAAGAGACAGTTCTGCAAATAACAAATACAGATGGCCAACAGACACATGAAAAGATGCTCCACATCTTTATTATCAGAGAATTGCAAATTAAAACTGCAATGAGTTAACACCTCACACCACTAAGGATGGCTATCATTCAAAAGACAAACAACAACAAATGTTGTTGCGACTGTGGAGAAAGGGGAACCCTCTTACACTGCTGGTGGGAATGTAAATTAGTTCAACCATTGTGGAAAGGAGTATGGAGGTTCCTGAAAATGCTCAGAAAAGATTTACCATTGGACCCAGGAATTCCATTCCAAGGAATATACACTAAGAACGCAGCAATCAATTTTGAAAAGACAAATGCACCCCGATGTTTATTGCAGCACTATTTACTATAGCAAAGAACTGGAAGCAACCTAAATGTCCATTGGTAGATGAATGGATAAAGAAGATGTGGTACATATAATAAATGGAATATTAGTCAGCCATAAGATGAGGGCAAATCCTACCATTGGCAGCAACATTGATGGAGCTGGAGGGTATTATGCTCAGTGAAATAAGCCAAGCAGAGAAAGAGAAACACCAAATGATTTCACTGATCTGTGGAGTGTAAGAACGAAAGAAAAACTGAACGAACAAAACTGAAGCGGATTTACAGAAACCATGAATGGAGTAACAGGTACCAAAGGGAAAGAGAGTTTGGAGGATGGGTGGTTAGGGAGAGATAAGGGGGGAAGTAGAAAGAGGTTGTTAAGTTTAGCATGCTAATGGGTGTGGGTGGGAGAAAGGGGAGGGCTGTACAACACAGAGAAGACAAGTAGTGATTCTACAACATTTTGCTCTGCTGATGGACAGTGACTGGAAAGGGGTTAACAGTAGGGACCATGTATAGGGGAGAGACTAGAAAACAAAATATTCTTCATGTAAGTTTAGATTAATGTTAACGAGAAAAGAAAAAAAAATAAAGATAGAAAAGGGGGATAACTCCCTGATAGAATAAAATTAACTGTATATCAAGGATTAATTCATGCCTAAAATATCCTTAATTGTGATCAGTTAAAGATTTGCAGATGATCGGTGTGGAGATACAGTTTTCTGAAAATGTTCCTTTCTAATGAGAAAAAAGCAGTTCCTGTGTGTTGACCTTCAATGATTTCTACACAATGGTAAAAAGTGCATATAAAAGTGTGGGGAAAACGTCTCTTTGTGCTTATGTAGCGGATCAAATAATAAATTGGGCTAAACATAAAATGAACTAAGATACGATATGAAGAAGTACTTCCAACATCAACACTCTCTGGAATAGTCATTCCAGAAGATGATCATCAAAAACCTCCACAAAGATCCAGGCACTGCTACAGTTGGAGCTGCATTCGTCTCACCAGTTCCTATACTTGCCATGTGAATGGAGATGGAAATATCTAAGCTGGCCTGTTCATACAGTAAAACAACAAATTTGACTGGGTCTATACTGTTGGAACTCAACCAAGAATTAGGAGAAGTGCAAGTTATAGCGCTCCAAAATCTTACAACTACAGACTATCTACTGTTAAAAGAGCATATGAGATGTGAACAGTTCACAGGAATCGGTTGTTTTAATTTGTCTGATTTCTCTCAGACCGTTCAAGTTCAGTTGGACAATATCCATCATATCATAGATAAATTTTCACAAATGCCTAGGAAGCCTAACTGGTTTTCTTGGTTTCACTGGAGATGGCTGGTAATTATAGGTCTGCTTTAGGTATGTAAGTGTATTCCTTCTATGTTAATGTGTGTGTGCAATTTAATTAGTAGTTTAAAACCTATACAGGCTTAAGTTACTCTACGAGAAGATATTTCAAAGAAATAAATAATCTTCCCATGTTTTCGTCCATCTGCTACTTCTATACATTTTCTTCTTCCTTGCTCATTACAGCCCTTAAATAGAAGTCGTGCCTCATATCGAATTTACCATGTAAGATAATTCTTTCAAGTGGTAAAGATACTTCAGGAAAAATGCTGGTCTCAGAAACCAAATGGCATAAATCTGCAAAGAAGTAAAAAGCTAACCTTTAAAAACAATATTGCTTCTATCTCACTTATCAAATTTAAATTTCCCTGTATGGTCCCTGAAGATGACTGGTTAGCCAGAGATGGGAAGATTCTTCACGGAGGAACAACATAAGATAGGCACAGTCGCAGGGCGGCCATCAGGTGAGAAATTGGGAATCAACAGATGTGAGGCTTAAAACCTCAATGCCCTTTTTTGAGAGAAATCTGTATCCGTGAATGTTTTATTGCCCTTGTCAAGCCTGGACTAACACTTAGTCTACAGGCACACACCTGATCATCCATATGTGCTCTCTTACAACACTAAACTATGTTCTCCAACTTTATCTTGCATCTACCTACCACTTCACCTTTATATTAAGAAACATTAATAACAATTACAATCATAATAACAGAGAAAAGTGGGATAAACATACAAATCAGGTATAAAGCTCAAAAAATTTAAAAAGAAAGAAAGAAAAAAGAAAATGAAAGATAAATAAAGACATTACATAATGATGAAGGGCTCAGTTCAACAAGACGATATAACCATAATGAGTATATATGAATACAACACAGGAGCACCAGCATATGTGAAACAAGTACTAACAGAATTAAAGGAAGAAATAGAATGCAATGCATACACTTTGGGAGACTTCAACCCACCACTCACTCCAAAGGACAGATCCTAGAGACAGAAAATAAGTAAGGACACAGAAGCCCTGGACAAAACACTAGAACAGATGGCCCTAATAGATATCTAAACAAATCTACATCCAAAATCAACAGGACACACATTCTTCTCACGTGCACACGAAACATTCTCCAGAAGAGACCACATAGTAAGCAACAAAAAGAGCCTCATTAAATTCCAAAAGATTGAAAACCTCTCAACCAACTTTTCAGACCACAAATGTATCAAACAACAAATAAATTGTACAAGGAAAGCAAAAAGGCTAAAAAACACTTGGAGCCTTAGCAACATGCTCCTAAATAATAAAGTACTCAAAGAACAAATTAAAATGGAGATTTAGCTGTATATGGAAACAAATGACAACAACACAAAGCCAAAACTACTGTGGGTACGGCAAAAGCAGTCTTAAGAGGGAAATATATAGCAATCCAGTCACATGAGAAGAACGAAGAACAATCCCAAATGAATGGTCTAATGTCACAATTATCGAAATTGGTAAAAGAAGAACAAATGAGGCCTAAGCTCAGCAGTAGGTTGGAAAAAATAAAGATCAGAGAAGAAATGAATTAAGTTGAGAAGAAAACATTAGCAAAAATCAATGAAAGCAAGAGCTGGTTCTTCGGGAAATTAACAATACAGATAAGCCTCTTGCCAGACTTATTAAGAGGAAAGGAGAGTCAACACACATCTACAGAATCATAAATAAAATAGGAAAACGACGACTTACTCCACAGAAATACTAAGAATTATTAGAGAGTAATAAGAAAACCTATACGCTTATAAGCTGGGAAACCAAGGAGAAATGGACAACTTCCTAGGAAAATAAAACCTTCCATGGCTGACCCAGAAAAAAACAGAAAATCTTAACAGACCAATTACCAGCAACGGAATTGTATCAGTAAGCAAAAACCTACCAAAGAACAAATCCCAGGGACAGATGGATTTACCTCAGAATTTTATCAGACATACAGATCAGACATAATACGCACACTCTTTAAAGTTTTCCAAAAAAGGGAAGAGGAGGGATTACTCCGAATCACAGTCTATGAAATCAGTATCACTCCAATAGAAAAACCAGGTGAAAACCGTACCAAAGTAAAAATCCCTACAGACCATTATCCCTGATGAGCGTAGATGAAAAATGCAAAACAAAATATTAGCAAACCGAATTCAAAAACACCTCCAAAGGATCATAACCCATGACCAAGTGGGCTTCATTCCAGGGATGCAAAGATTGTACGACATTTGATAATCCATCAACATCATCCAGCAAATCAACATAAAGACAGACAAAACCACATGATCATCTCCATAGATGCTGAAAAAGCATTCGATAAAGTTCTACAACCATTCATGATAAACACTCTCCACAAAATGTGTATAGAGGGCAAGAACCTCAACATAATAAAGGCCATATATGATAAACCCACAGGCAACATCATAGTGAACAGCGAGAAGCTGAAAGCTTTTCCTCTGCGATTGGGTACAAGACGGGGATGCCCACTCTCCACACTGTTATTCAACACACTACTGGAGGTCCTAGCAACAGGAAATAGACAAAACAAAGAAACACAAGGAATCCATATAGGTAGACAAGAAGTTAAACTGTCTCTATGTGCAGATGACATGAAATTGTACATAAAAGTCACTAAAGTCTCCCCACAAAAAGTACTAGAGCTCATATCGGGATACAGCAAAGTTGCGCGATAGAAAATTAAGACACAGAAATCTGCAGCTTTCCTGTACACGAACAATGAACCAATAGAAAGAGAAATCTGGAAAACAATTCCGTTCACCATTGCAGCAGAAAGTATAAAATTCCTAGGAATAAACCTAACCAAAGAAGTGATAGCCATATACTCAGAAAACAACAACTAAACATAAGAGAAACTAAAGGGGACACTAACAAATGGAAACTCACCCATTCACGTGGCTAGGAAGAATTAATATCATGAAAATGGCCATCCTGCCCAAGGCAATATACAGATTTGAGGCTTTCCTATCAAATTACCAGCCACATTCTTCAGTGAACTGGAACAAATAATTGAAAAATTCATACGGAAACACCAAAGACCCCGAATAGCCATAGCAATACTGAGAGAGAAGAATAAAGTAGGGGGGATCTCACTCACCGACTTCAAGCTCTACTATAAAGCCTTAGTAATCAAGGCAATATGGTACTGGCACAAGAACAGAGCCACACACCAGTGGAACAGACTAGACACTCCAGACATTAACCCAAATATATGTGTTCAATTAATATATGATAAAGGTGCCATGGACATACAATGGCGAAATGACCGTCTCTTCAACAGATTGTGCTGGCAAATCTGGAAAGCTACATGAAGGAGAATGAAACTGGACCGTGGTCTAAACCCATATACAAAAGTAAATCCAAAATGTATCAAAGACCTGTAGGGAAGTCATGAAACCATTAGACTCTTGGAAGAAAACACAGGCAGAAACATCTTAGACATAGACATGAGTGACCTTATCTTGAACATATCTCCCGGCTAAGGAAAACAACAGCAAAAATGAACAATGGGAATATATTAAGGTGAAAAGCTTCTGTAGAGCAGTAGACACCATCAATACAACAGAAAGGAGCCCTACAGGATGGGAAAATATATTTGTAAATGACACATCCGGTAAAGGATTGCCGCCCAAAATATATAAAGAGCTCACATGCCTCAACAAACAAAAAAAAAATAATCAAATTAAAAAAAACTGGGCAGAGGAACTGAAGAGACAGTTCTGCAAATAACAAATACAGATGGCCAACAGACACATGAAAAGATGCTCCACATCTTTATTATCAGAGAATTGCAAATTAAAACTGCAATGAGTTAACACCTCACACCACTAAGGATGGCTATCATTCAAAAGACAAACAACAACAAATGTTGTTGCGACTGTGGAGAAAGGGGAACCCTCTTACACTGCTGGTGGGAATGTAAATTAGTTCAACCATTGTGGAAAGGAGTATGGAGGTTCCTGAAAATGCTCAGAAAAGATTTACCATTGGACCCAGGAATTCCATTCCAAGGAATATACACTAAGAACGCAGCAATCAATTTTGAAAAGACAAATGCACCCCGATGTTTATTGCAGCACTATTTACTATAGCAAAGAACTGGAAGCAACCTAAATGTCCATTGGTAGATGAATGGATAAAGAAGATGTGGTACATATAATAAATGGAATATTAGTCAGCCATAAGATGAGGGCAAATCCTACCATTGGCAGCAACATTGATGGAGCTGGAGGGTATTATGCTCAGTGAAATAAGCCAAGCAGAGAAAGAGAAACACCAAATGATTTCACTGATCTGTGGAGTGTAAGAACGAAAGAAAAACTGAACGAACAAAACTGAAGCGGATTTACAGAAACCATGAATGGAGTAACAGGTACCAAAGGGAAAGAGAGTTTGGAGGATGGGTGGTTAGGGAGAGATAAGGGGGGAAGTAGAAAGAGGTTGTTAAGTTTAGCATGCTAATGGGTGTGGGTGGGAGAAAGGGGAGGGCTGTACAACACAGAGAAGACAAGTAGTGATTCTACAACATTTTGCTCTGCTGATGGACAGTGACTGGAAAGGGGTTAACAGTAGGGACCATGTATAGGGGAGAGACTAGAAAACAAAATATTCTTCATGTAAGTTTAGATTAATGTTAACGAGAAAAGAAAAGAAAATAAAGATAGAAAAGGGGGATAACTCCCTGATAGAATAAAATTAACTGTATATCAAGGATTAATTCATGCCTAAAATATCCTTAATTGTGATCAGTTAAAGATTTGCAGATGATCGTTGTGGAGATACAGTTTTCTGAAAATGTTCCTTTCTAATGAGAAAAAAGCAGTTCCTGTGTGTTGACCTTCAATGATTTCTACACAATGGTAAAAAGTGCATATAAAAGTGTGGGGAAAACGTCTCTTTGTGCTTATGTAGCGGATCAAATAATAAATTGGGCTAAACATAAAATGAACTAAGATACGATATGAAGAAGTACTTCCAACATCAACACTCTCTGGAATAGTCATTCCAGAAGATGATCATCAAAAACCTCCACAAAGATCCAGGCACTGCTACAGTTGGAGCTGCATTCGTCTCACCAGTTCCTATACTTGCCATGTGAATGGAGATGGAAATATCTAAGCTGGCCTGTTCATACAGTAAAACAACAAATTTGACTGGGTCTATACTGTTGGAACTCAACCAAGAATTAGGAGAAGTGCAAGTTATAGCGCTCCAAAATCTTACAACTACAGACTATCTACTGTTAAAAGAGCATATGAGATGTGAACAGTTCACAGGAATCGGTTGTTTTAATTTGTCTGATTTCTCTCAGACCGTTCAAGTTCAGTTGGACAATATCCATCATATCATAGATAAATTTTCACAAATGCCTAGGAAGCCTAACTGGTTTTCTTGGTTTCACTGGAGATGGCTGGTAATTATAGGTCTGCTTTAGGTATGTAAGTGTATTCCTTCTATGTTAATGTGTGTGTGCAATTTAATTAGTAGTTTAAAACCTATACAGGCTTAAGTTACTCTACGAGAAGATATTTCAAAGAAATAAATAATCTTCCCATGTTTTCGTCCATCTGCTACTTCTATACATTTTCTTCTTCCTTGCTCATTACAGCCCTTAAATAGAAGTCGTGCCTCATATCGAATTTACCATGTAAGATAATTCTTTCAAGTGGTAAAGATACTTCAGGAAAAATGCTGGTCTCAGAAACCAAATGGCATAAATCTGCAAAGAAGTAAAAAGCTAACCTTTAAAAACAATATTGCTTCTATCTCACTTATCAAATTTAAATTTCCCTGTATGGTCCCTGAAGATGACTGGTTAGCCAGAGATGGGAAGATTCTTCACGGAGGAACAACATAAGATAGGCACAGTCGCAGGGCGGCCATCAGGTGAGAAATTGGGAATCTACAGAGGTGAGGCTTAAAACCTCAATGCCCTTTTCTGAGAGAAAGCTGAATCCGTGGATATTTTATTGCCCTTGTCTAGCCTGGACTAACACTTAGTCTACATGCACACACCTGATCATCCATATGTGCTCTCTGTAAACAATAAACTATGTTCTCTAGCTTTATCTTGCATCTACCTACCACTTCACCTTTATATTAAGAAACATTAATAACAATTACAATCATAATAACAGAGAAAATTGGGATAAACATACAAATCAGGTATAAAGCTCAAAAAATTATAAAAGAAAGAAAGAAAAAAGAAAATAAAAGATAAAGAAAGACATTACATAATGATGAATGGCTCAGTTCAACAAGACGATATAACCATAATGAGTATATATGAATACAACACAGGAGCACCAGCATATGTGAAACAAATACTAACAGAATTAAAGGAGGAAATAGAATGCAATGCATACACTTTGGGAGACTTCAACCCACCACTCACTCCAAAGGACAGATCCTAGAGACAGAAAATAAGTAAGGACACAGAAGCACTGAACAAAACACTAGAACAGATGGCCCTAATAGATATCTATACAACTCTACATCCAAAATCAACAGGACACACATTCTTCTCACGTACACACGAAACATTCTCCAGAAGAGACCACATAGTAAGCAACAAAAAGAGCATCAGTAAATTCCACAAGATTGAAAACCTGTCTACCAACTTTTCAGACCACAAATGCATCAAACAACAAATAAATTGTACAAAGAAAGCAAAAAGGCTCACAAACACTTGGAGGCTTAGCAACATGCTCCTAAATAATTAATTACTCAAAGAACAAATTAAAATGGAGATTTAGCTGTATATGGAAACAAATGACAACAACACAAAGCCAAAACTACTGTGCGTACGGCAAAAGCAGTCTTAAGAGGAAAATATATAGCAATCCAGTCACATGAGAAGAAGGAAGAACAATCCCAAATGAATGGTCTAATGTCACAATTATCGAAATTGGTAAAAGAACAAATGAGGACTAAGGTCAGCAGAAGTTTGGAAAAAATAAAGATCAGAGAAGAAATAAATTAAGTTGAGAAGAAAACATTAGCAAAAATCAATGAAAGAAAGAGCTGGTTCTTCGGGAAATTAACAATACAGATAAGCCTCTTGCCAGACTTATTAAGAGGAAAGGAGAGTCAACACACATCTACAGAATCAGAAATCAAAAAGGAAAACCACGACGGACACCACAGAAATACTAAGAATTATTAGAGAGTAATAAGAAAACCTATACGCTTATAAGCTGGGAAACCAAGGAGAAATGGACAACTTCCTAGGAAAATAAAACCTTCCATGGCTGACCCAGAAAAAACAGAAAATCTTAACAGACCAATTACCAGCAACGGAATTGTATCAGTAAGCAAAAAACTACCAAAGAACAAATCCCATTGACAGATGGATTTACCTCAGAATTTTATCAGACATACCGATCAGACATAATACGCACACTCTTTAAAGTTTTCCAAAAAAGGGAAGAGGAGGGATTACTCCGAATCTCAGTATATGAAACCAGTATCACTCCAATAGAAAAACCAGGTGAAAACCGTACCAAAGTAAAAATCCCTACAGACCATTATCCCTGATGAGCGTAGATGAAAAATGCAAAACAAAATATTAGCAAACCGAATTCAAAAATACCTCCAAAGGATCATACCCCATGACCAAGTGGGCTTCATTCCAGGGATGCAAAGATTGTACGACATTTGATAATCCATCAACATCATCCTGCACATCAACATAAAGACAGACAAAACCACATGATCATCTCCATAGATGCTGAAAAAGCATTCGATAAAGTTCTACAACCATTCATGATAAACACTCTCCACAAAATGTGTATAGAGGGCAAGAACCTCAACATAATAAAGGCCATATATGATAAATCCACAGGCAACATCATAGTGAACAGCGAGAAGCTGAAAGCTTTTCCTCTGCGATTGGGTACAAGACGGGGATGCCCACTCTCCACACTGTTATTCAACCCACTACTGGAGGTCCTAGCCACAGCAAATAGACAAAACACAGAAACACAAGGATTCCATATAGGTTGACAAGAAGTAAAACTGTCTCTATGTGCAGATGACATGAAATTGTACATAAAAGTCACTAAAGACTCCCCACCAAAAGTTCTAGAGCTCATATCGGGATACAGCAAAGTTGCGCGATAGAAAATTAAGACATAGAAATCTGCAGCTTTCCTGTACACGAACAATGAACCAATAGAGAGAGAAATCTGGAAAACAATTCCGTTCACCATTGCAGCAGAAAGTATAAAATTCCTAGGAATAAACCTAACCAAAGAAGTGATAGCCATATACTCAGAAAACAACAACTAAACATAAGAGAAACTAAAGGGGACACTAACAAATGGAAACTCACCCATTCACGTGGCTAGGAAGAATTAATATCATGAAAATGGCCATCCTGCCCAAGGCAATATACAGATTTGATGCTTTCCTATCAAATTACCAGCAACATTCTTCAGTGAACTGGAACAAATAATTGAAAAATTCATACGGAAACACCAAAGACCCCGAATAGCCATAGCAATACTGAGAGAGAAGAATAAAGCAGGGGGGATCTCACTCACCGACCTCAAGCTCTACTATAAAGCCTTAGTAACCAAGGCAATATGGTACTTTCACAAGAACAGAGCCACACACCAGTGGAACAGACTAGACACTCCAGACATTAACCCAAATATATGTGTTCAATTAATATATGATAAAGGTGCCATGGACATACAATGGCGAAATGACCGTCTCTTCAACAGATTGTGCTGGCAAATCTGGAAAGCTACATGAAGGAGAATGAAACTGGACCGTGTTCTAACCCCATATACAAAAGTAAATCCAAAATGTATCAAAGACCTGTAGGGAAGTCATGAAACCATTAAACTCTTGGAAGAAAACACAGGCAGAAACCTCTTAGACATAGACATGAGTGACCTCTTCTTGAACATATCTCCCGGCTAAGGAAAACAACAGCAAAAATGAACAAGTGGGAATGTATTAAGGTGAAAAGCTTCTGTAGAGCAGTGTACACCATCAATACAACAGAAAGGAGCCCTAAAAGATGGGAAAATATATTTGTAAATGACACATCCGATAAAGGATTGGCCCCCAAATATATAAAGAGCTCACATGCCTCAACAACCAAAAAACAAATAATCAAATAAAAAAAAACTGGGCAGAGGAACTGAAGAGACAGTTCTGCAAATAACAAATACAGATGGCCAACATACAAATGAAAAGATGCTCCACATCTTTATTATCAGAGAATTGCAAATTAAAACTGCAATGAGTTAACACCTCACACCACTAAGGATGGCTATCATTCAAAAGACAAACAACAACAAATGTTGTTGCAACTGTGGAGAAAGGGGAACCCTCTTACACTGCTGGTGGGAATGTAAATTAGTTCAACCATTGTGGAAAGGAGTATGGAAGTTAATGAAAATGCTCAGAAAAGATTTTCCATTGGACCAAGGAATTCCATTCCAAGGAATATACACTAAGAACGCAGCAATCAATTTTGAAAAGACAAATGCACCCCGATGTTTATTGCAGCACTATTTACTATAGCAAAGAACTGGAAGCAACCTAAATGTCCATTGGTAGATGAAGGGATAAAGAAGATGTGGTACATATACAAAATGGAATATTACTCAGCCATAAGATGAGGGCAAATCCTACCATTGGCAGCAACATGGATGGAGCTGGAGGGTATTATGCTCAGTGAAATAAGCCAAGCAGAGAAAGAGAAACACCAAATGATTTCACTGATCTGTGGAGTGTAAGAACGAAAGAAAAACTGAACGAACAAAACTGAAGCGGATTTACAGAAACCATGAATGGAGTAACAGGTACCAAAGGGAAAGAGAGTTTGGAGGATGGGTGGTTAGGGAGAGATAAGGGGGGTAGTAGAAGGAGGTTGTTAAGATTAGCATGCTAATGGGTGTGGGTGGGAGAAAGGGGAGGGCTGTACAACACAGAGAAGACAAGTAGTGATTCTACAACATTTTGCTCTGCTGATGGACAGTGACTGGAAAGGGGTTAACAGTGGGGACCATGTATAGGGGAGAGACTAGAAAACAAAATATTCTTCATGTAAGTTTAGATTAATGTTAACGAGAAAAGAAAAGAAAATAAAGAGAGAAAAGGGGGATTACTCCCTGATAGAATAAAATTGACTGTATATCAAGGATTAATTTATGCCTAAAATATCCTTAATTGTGATCAGTTAAAGATTTGCAGATGATCGGTGTGGAGGTACAGTTTTCTGAAAATGTTCCTCTCTATTGAGAAAAAAGCAGTTCCTGTGTGTTGACCTTCAATGATTTCTACACAATGGTATAAAGTGCATATAAAAGTGTGGGGAAAACGTCTCTTTGTGCTTATGTAGCGGATCAAATAATAAATTGGGCTAACCATAAAATGAACTAAGATACGATATGAAGAAGTACTTCCAACATCAGCACTCTCTGGAAGAGTCATTCCAGAAGATGATCATCAAAAACCTCCACAAAGATCCAGGCACTGCTACAGTTGGAGCTGCATTCGCCTCACCAGTTCCTATACTTGCCATGTGAATGGAGATGGAAATATCTAAGCTGGCCTGTTCATACAGTAAAACAACAAATTTGACTGGGTCTATACTGTTGGAACTCAACCAAGAATTAAGAGAAGTGCAAGTTATAGCGCTCCAAAATCTTACAACTACAGACTATCTACTGTTAAAAGAACATATGAGATGTGAACAGTTCACAGGAATCGGTTGTTTTAATTTGTCTGATTTCTCTCAGACCGTTCAAGTTCAGTTGGACAATATCCATCATATCATAGATAAATTTTCACAAATGCCTAGGAAGCCTAACTGGTTTTCTTGGTTTCACTGGAGATGGCTGGTAATTATAGGTCTGCTTTCGGTATGTAAGTGTATTCCTTCGATGTTAATGTGTGTGCGCAATTTAATTAGTAGTTTAAAACCTATACATGCTTAAGTTACTCTACGAGAAGATATTTCAAAGAAATAAAAAATCTTCCCATGTTTTCGTCCATCTGCTACTTCTATACCTTTTCTTCTTCCTTGCTCATTACAGCCCTTAAATAGAAGTCGCGCCTCATATCGAATTTACCACGTAAGATAATTCTTCCAAGTGGTAAAGATACTTCAGGAAAAATGCTGGGCTCAGAAACCAAATGGCATAAATCTGCAAAGAAGTAAAAAGCGAACCTTTAAAAACAATACTGCTTCTATCTCACTTATCAAATTTAAATTTCCCTGTATGGTCCCGGAAGATGACTGGTTAGCCAGAGATGGGAAGATTCTTCACGGAGGAACAACATAAGATACGCACAGTCGCAGGGCTGCCATCAGGTGAGAAATTGTGGATCTACAGAGGTGAGGCTTAAAACCTCAATGCCCTTTTTTGAGAGAAAGCTGAATCCGTGGATGTTTTATTGCCCTTGTCTAGCCTGTACTAACACTTAGTCTACAGGCACACACCTGATCATCCATATGTGCTCTCTTACAACACTAAACTATGTTCTCCAGCTTTATCTTGCATCTACCTACCACTTCCCCTTTATATTAAGAAACATTAATAACAATTACAATCATAATAACAGAGAAAAGTGGGATAAACATACAAATCAGCTATAAAGCTCAAAAAATTTAAAAAAGAAAGAAAGAAAAAAGAAAATAATAGATAAAGAAAGACATTACATAATGATGAAGGGCTCAGTTCAACAAGACGATATAACCATAATGAGTATATATGAATACAACACAGGAGCACCAGCATATGTGAAACAAGTACTAACAGAATTAAAGGAGGAAATAGAATGCAATGCATACACTTTGGGAGACTTCAACCCACCACTCACTTCAAAGGACAGATCGTAGAGACAGAAAATAAGTAAGGACACAGAAGCACTGAACAAAACACTAGAACAGATGGCCCTAATAGTTATCTATACAACTCTACTTCCAAAATCAACAGGACACACATTCTTCTCACGTACACACGAAACATTCTCCAGAAGAGACCACATAGTAAGCAACAAAAAGAGCCTCAGTAAATTCCAAAATATTGAAAACCTGTCAACCCACTTTTCAGACCACAAATGCATCAAACAACAAATAAATTGTACAAAGAAAGCAAAAAGGCTCACAAACACTTGGAGGCTTAGCAACATGCTCCAAAATAATTAATTACTCAAAGAACAAATTAAAATGGAGATTTAGCTGTATATGGAAACAAATGACAACAACACAAAGCCAAAACTACTGTGGGTACGGCAAAAGCAGCCTTAAGAGGGAAATATATAGCAATCCAGTCACATGAGAAGAACGAAGAACAATCCCAAATGAATGGTCTAATGTCACAATTATCGAAATTGGTAAAAGTAGAACAAATGAGGACTAAGGTCAGCAGAAGGTTGGAAAAAATAAAGATCAGAGAAGAAATAAATTAAGTTGAGAAGAAAACATTAGCAAAAATCAATGAAAGAAGGAGCTGGTTCTTCAGGAAATTAACAATACAGGTAAGCCTCTTGCCAGACTTATTAAGAGGAAAGGAGAGTCAACACACATCTACAAAATCAGAAATAATAAAGGAAAACCACGACGGACACCACAGAAATACTAAGAATTATTAGAGAGTAATAAGAAAACCTATACGCTTATAAGCTGCAAAACCAAGGAGAAATGGACAACTTCCTAGGAAAATAAAACCTTCCATGGCTCACCCAGAAAAAACAGAAAATCTTAACAGACCAATTACCTGCAACGGAATTGTATCAGTAAGCAAAAAACTACCAAAGAACAAATCCCAGGGACAGATGGATTTACCTCAGAATTTTATCAGACATACAGATCAGACATAATACGCACACTCTTTAAAGTTTTCCAGAAAAGGGAAGAGGAGGGATTACTCCGAATCTCAGTCTATGAAACCAGTATCACTCCAATAGAAAAACCAGGTGAAAACCGTACCAAAGTAAAAATCCCTACAGACCATTATCAATGATGAGCGTAGATGAAAAATGCAAAACAAAATATTAGCAAACCGAATTCAAAATTACCTCCAAAGGATCATAACCCATGACCAAGTGGGCTTCATTCCAGGGATGCAAAGATTGTACGACATTTGATAATCCATCAACATCATCCAGCACATCAACATAAAGACAGACAAAACCACATGATCACCTGCACAGATGCTGAAAAAGCATTCGATAAAGTTCTACAACCATTCATGAAAAACACTATCCACAAAATGTGTATAGAGGGCAAGAACCTCAACATAATAAAGGCCATATATGATAAATCCACAGGCAACATCATAGTGAACAGCGAGAAGCTGAAAGCTTTTCCTCTACGATTGGGTACAAGACGGGGATGCCCACTCTCCACACTGTTATTCAACACACTACTGGAGGTCCTAGCCACAGCAAATAGACAAAACACAGAAACACAAGGATTCCATATAGGTTGACAAGAAGTAAAACTGTCTCTATGTGCAGATGACATGAAATTGTACATAAAAGTCACTAAAGACTCCCCACCAAAAGTTCTAGAGCTCATATCGGGATAAAGCAAAGTGGCGCGAAAGAAAATTAAGACATAGAAATCTGCAGCTTTCCTGTACACGAACAATGAACCAATAGAAAGAGAAATCTGGAAAACAATTCCGTTCACCATTGCAGCAGAAAGTATAAAATTCCTAGGAATAAACCTAACCAAAGAAGTGATAGCCATATACTCAGAAAACAACAACTAAACATAAGAGAAACTAAAGGGGACACTTACAAATGGAAACTCACCAATTCACGTGGCTAGGAAGAATTAATATCATGAAAATGGCCATCCTGCCCAAGGCAATATACAGATTTGATGCTTTCCTATCAAATTACCAGCAACATTCTTCAGTGAACTGGAACAAATAATTGAAAAATTCATACGGAAACACCAAAGACCCCGAATAGCCATAGCAATACTGAGAGAGAAGAATAAAGCAGGGGGGATCTCACTCACCGACCTCAAGCTCTACTATAAAGCCTTAGTAATCAAGGCAATATGGTACTGGCACAAGAACAGAGCCACACACCAGTGGAACAGACTAGACACTCCAGACATTAACCCAAATATATGTGTTCAATTAATATATGATAAAGGTGCCATGGACATACAATGGCGAAATGACCGTCTCTTCAACAGATTGTGCTGGCAAATCTGGAAAGCTACATGAAGGAGAATGAAACTGGAACGTGGTCTAACCCCATATACAAAAGTAAATCCAAAATGTATCAAAGACCTGTAGGGAAGTCATGAAACCATTAAACCCTTGGAAGAAAACACAGGCAGAAACCTCTTAGAAATAGACATGAGTGACCTCTTCTTGAACATATCTCTCGGCTAAGGAAAACAACAGCAAAAATGAACAAGTGGGAATGTATTAAGGTGAAAAGCTTCTGTAGAGCAGTGTACACCATCAATAAAACAGAAAGGAGCCCTAAAAGATGGGAAAATATATTTGTAAATGACACATCCGATAAAGGAATGGCCCCCAAATATATAAAGATCTCACATGCCTCAACGAACAAAAAACAAATAATCAAATAAAAAAAAACTGGGCAGAGGAACTGAAGAGACATTTCTGCAAATAACAAACACAGATGGCCAACAGACATATGAAAAGATGCTCCACATCTTTATTATCAGAGAATTGCAAATTAAAACTGCAATGAGTTAACACCTCACACCACTAAGGATGGCTATCATTCAAAAGACAAACAACAACAAATGTTGTTGCGACTGTGGAGAAAGGGGAACCCTCTTACACTGCTGGTGGGAATGTAAATTAGTTCAACCATTGTGGAAAGGAGTATGGAAGTTAATGAAAATGCTCAGAAAAGATTTACCATTGGACCAAGGAATTCCATTCCAAGGAATATACACTAAGAACGCAGCAATCAATTTTGAAAAGACAAATGCACCCCGATGTTTATTGCAGCACTATTTACTATAGCAAAGAACTGGAAGCAACCTAAATGTCCATTGGTAGATGAATGGATAAAGAAGATGTGGTACATATACAAAATGGAATATTACTCAGCCATAAGATGAGGGCAAATCCTACCATTGGCAGCAACATGGATGGAGCTATAGGGTATTATGCTCAGTGAAATAAGCCAAGCAGATAAAGAGAAACACCAAATGATTTCACTGATCTGTGGAGTGTAAGAACGAAAGAAAAACTGAACGAACAAAACTGAAGCGGATTTACAGAAACCATGAATGGAGTAACAGGTACCAAAGGGAAAGAGAGTTTGTAGGATGGGTGGTTAGGGAGAGATAAGGGGGGAAGTAGAAGGAGGTTGTTAAGATTAGCATGCTAATGGGTGTGTGTGGGAGAAAGGGGAGGGCTGTACAACACAGAGAAGACAAGTAGTGATACTACAACATTTTGCTCTGCTGATGGACAGTGACTGGAAAGGGGTTAACAGTGGTGACCATGTATAGGGGAGAGACTAGAAAACAAAATATTCTTCATGTAAGTTTAGATTAATGTTAACGAGAAAAGAAAAGAAAATAAAGAGAGAAAAGGGGGATTACTCACTGATAGAATAAAATTGACTGTATATCAAGAATTAATTCATGCCTAAAATATCCTTAATTGTGATCAGTTAAAGATTTGCAGATGATCGGTGTGGATTTACAGTTTTCTGAAAATGTTCCTCTCTATTGAGAAAAAAGCAGTTCCTGTGTGTTGACCTTCAATGATTTCTACACAATGGTATAAAGGGCATACAAAAGTGTGGGGAAAACGTCTCTTTGTGCTTATGTAGCGGATCAAATAATAAATTGGGCTAACCATAAAATGAACTAAGATACGATATGAAGAAGTACTTCCAACATCAGCACTCTCTGGAAGAGTCATTCCAGAAGATGATCATCAAAAACCTCCACAAAGATCCAGGCACTGCTACAGTTGGAGCTGCATCCGTCTCACAAGTTCCTATACTTGCCATGTGAATGGAGATGGAAATATCTAAGCTGGCCTGTTCATACAGTAAAACAACAAATTTGACTGGGTCTATACTGTTGGAACTCAACCAAGAATTAGGAGAAGTGCAAGTTATAGCGCTCCAAAATCTTACAACTACAGACTATCTACTGTTAAAAGAGCATATGAGATGTGAACAGTTCACAGGAATCGGTTGTTTTAATTTGTCTGATTTCTCTCAGACCGTTCAAGTTCAGTTGGACAATATCCATCATATCATAGATAAATTTTCACAAATGCCTAGGAAGCCTAACTGGTTTTCTTGGTTTCACTGGAGATGGCTGGTAATTATAGGTCTGCTTTCGGTATGTAAGTGTATTCCTTCTATGTTAATGTGTGTGCGCAATTTAATTAGTAGTTTAAAACCTATACAGGCTTAAGTTACTCTACGAGAAGATATTTCAAAGAAATAAATAATCTTCCCATGTTTTCGTCCATCTGCTACTTCTATACCTTTTCTTCTTCCTTGCTCATTACAGCCCTTAAATAGAAGTCGTGCCTCATATCGAATTTACCATGTAAGATAATTCTTCCAAGTGGTAAAGATACTTCAGGAAAAATGCTGGGCTCAGAAACCAAATGGCATAAATCTGCAAAGAAGTAAAAAGCGAACCTTTAAAAACAATATTGCTTCTATCTCACTTATCAAATTTAAATTTCCCTGTATGGTCCCGGAAGATGACTGGTTAGCCAGAGATGGGAAGATTCTTCACGGAGGAAAAACATAAGATAGGCACAGTCGCAGGGCGGCCATCAGGTTAGAAATTGGGAATCAACAGATGTGAGGCTTAAAACCTCAATGCCCTTTTTTGAGAGAAATCTGTATCCGTGAATGTTTTATTGCCCTTGTCAAGCCTGGACTAACACTTAGTCTACAGGCACACACCTGATCATCCATATGTGCTCTCTTACAACACTAAACTATGTTCTCCAACTTTATCTTGCATCTACCTACCACTTCACCTTTATATTAAGAAACATTAATAACAATTACAATCATAATAACAGAGAAAAGTGGGATAAACATACAAATCAGGTATAAAGCTCAAAAAATTTAAAAAGAAAGAAAGAAAAAAGAAAATGAAAGATAAATAAAGACATTACATAATGATGAAGGGCTCAGTTCAACAAGACGATATAACCATAATGAGTATATATGAATACAACACAGGAGCACCAGCATATGTGAAACAAGTACTAACAGAATTAAAGGAAGAAATAGAATGCAATGCATACACTTTGGGAGACTTCAACCCACCACTCACTCCAAAGGACAGATCCTAGAGACAGAAAATAAGTAAGGACACAGAAGCCCTGGACAAAACACTAGAACAGATGGCCCTAATAGATATCTATACAAATCTACATCCAAAATCAACAGGACACACATTCTTCTCACGTGCACACGAAACATTCTCCAGAAGAGACCACATAGTAAGCAACAAAAAGAGCCTCATTAAATTCCAAAAGATTGAAAACCTCTCAACCAACTTTTCAGACCACAAATGTATCAAACAACAAATAAATTGTACAAGGAAAGCAAAAAGGCTAAAAAACACTTGGAGCCTTAGCAACATGCTCCTAAATAATAAAGTACTCAAAGAACAAATTAAAATGGAGATTTAGCTGTATATGGAAACAAATGACAACAACACAAAGCCAAAACTACTGTGGGTACGGCAAAAGCAGTCTTAAGAGGGAAATATATAGCAATCCAGTCACATGAGAAGAACGAAGAACAATCCCAAATGAATGGTCTAATGTCACAATTATCGAAATTGGTAAAAGAAGAACAAATGAGGCCTAAGCTCAGCAGTAGGTTGGAAAAAATAAAGATCAGAGAAGAAATGAATTAAGTTGAGAAGAAAACATTAGCAAAAATCAATGAAAGCAAGAGCTGGTTCTTCGGGAAATTAACAATACAGATAAGCCTCTTGCCAGACTTATTAAGAGGAAAGGAGAGTCAACACACATCTACAGAATCATAAATAAAATAGGAAAACCACGACTTACTCCACAGAAATACTAAGAATTATTAGAGAGTAATAAGAAAACCTATACGCTTATAAGCTGGGAAACCAAGGAGAAATGGACAACTTCCTAGGAAAATAAAACCTTCCATGGCTGACCCAGAAAAAAACAGAAAATCTTAACAGACCAATTACCAGCAACGGAATTGTATAAGTAAGCAAAAAACTAGCAAAGAACAAATCCCAGGGACAGATGGATTTACCTCAGAATTTTATCAGACATACAGATCAGACATAATATGCACACTCTTTAAAGTTTTCCAAAAAAGGGAAGAGGAGGGATTACTCCGAATCTCAGTCTATGAAACCAGTATCACTCCAATAGAAAAACCAGGTGAAAACCGTACCAAAGTAAAAATCCCTACAGACCATTATCCCTGATGAGCGTAGATGAAAAATGCAAAACAAAATATTAGCAAACCGAATTCAAAAATACCTCCAAAGGATCATACCCCATGACCAAGTGGGCTTCATTCCAGGGATGCAAAGTTTGTACGACATTTGATAATCCATCAACATCATCCAGCACATCAACATAAAGACAGACAAAACCACATGATCATCTGCATAGATGCTGAAAAAGCATTCGATAAACTTCTACAACCATTCATGATAAACACTCTCCACAAAATGTGTATAGAGGGCAAGAACCTCAACATAATAAAGGCCATATATGATAAACCCAAAGGCAACATCATAGTGAACAGCGAGAAGCTGAAAGCTTTTCCTCTGCGATTGGGTACAAGACGGGGATGCCCACTCTCCACACTGTTATTCAACACACTACTGGAGGTCCTAGCCACAGCAAATAGACAAAACACAGAAACACAAGGAATCCATATAGGTAGACAAGAAGTTAAACTGTCTCTATGTGCAGATGACATGAAATTGTACATAAAAGTCACTAAAGACTCCCCACCAAAAGTACTAGAGCTCATATCGGGATACAGCAAAGTTGCGCGATAGAAAATAAAGACACAGAAATCTGCAGTTTTCCTGTACACGAACAATGAACCAATAGAAAGAGAAATCTGGAAAACAATTCCGTTCACCATTGCAGCAGAAAGTATAAAATTCCTAGGAATAAACCTAACCAAAGAAGTGATAGCCATATACTCAGAAAACAACAACTAAACATAAGAGAAACTAAAGGGGACACTAACAAATGGAAACTCACCCGTTCACGTGGCTAGGAAGAATTAATATCATGAAAATGGCCATCCTGCCCAAGGCAATATACAGATTTGATGCTTTCCTATCAAATTACCAGCAACATTCTTTAGTGAACTGGAACAAATAATTGAAAAATTCATACGGAAACACCAAAGACCCAGAATAGCCATGGCAATACTGAGAGAGAAGAATAAAGTAGGGGGGATCTCACTCACCGACTTCAAGCTCTACTATAAAGCCTTAGTAATCAAGGCAATATGGTACTGGCACAAGAACAGAGCCACACACCAGTGGAACAGACTAGACACTCCAGACATTAACAAAAATATATGTGTTCAATTAATATAAGATAAAGGTGCCATATACATACAATTTCGAAATGACCGTCTCTTCAACAGATTGTGCTGTCAAATCTGGAAAGCTACATGAAGGAGAATGAAACTGGACCGTGGTCTAACCCCATATACAAAAGTAAATCCAAAATGTATCAAAGACCTGTAGGGAAGTCATGAAACAATTAAACTCTTGGAAGAAAACACAGGCAGAAACCTCTTAGACATAGACATGAGTGACCTCTTCTTGAACATATCTCCCGGCTAAGGAAAACAACAGCAAAAATGAACAAGTGGGAATATATTAAGGTGAAAAGCTTCTGTAGAGCAGTAGACTCCATCAATACAACAGAAAGGAGCCCTACAGGATGGGAAAATATATTTGTAAATGACACATCCGGTAAAGGATTGCCGTCCAAAATATATAAAGAGCTCACATGCCTCAACAAACAAAAAACAAATAATCAAATAAAAAAAAACTGGGCAGAGGAACTGAAGAGACAATTCTGCAAATAAAAAATACAGATGGCCAGCAGACACATGAAAAAATGCTCCACATCTTTATTATCAGAGAATGGCAAATTAAAACTGCAATGAGTTAACACCTCACACCACTAAGGAAGGCTATCATTCAAAAGACAAACAACAACAAATGTTGTTGCGACTGTGGAGAAAGGGGAACCCTCTTACACTGCTGGTGGGAATGTAAATTAGTTCAACCATTGTGGAAAGGAGTATGGAGGTTCCAGAAAATGCTCAGAAATGATTTACCATTGGACCCAGGAATTCCATTCCAAGGAATATACACTAAGAAAGCAGAAATCAATTTTGAAAAGACAAATGCACCCCGATGTTTATTGCAGCACTATTTACTATAGCAAAGAACTATAAGCAACCTAAATGTCCATTGGTAGATGAATGGATAAAGAAGATGTGGTACATATACAACATGGAATATTATTCAGCCATAAGATGAGGGCAAATCCTACCATTGGCAGCAACATGGATGGAGCTGGAGGGTATTATGCTCAGTGAAATAAGCCAAGCAGAGAAAGAGAAACACCAAATGATTTCACTGATCTGTGGAGTGTAAGAACGAAAGAAAAACTGAACGAACAAAACTGAAGCGGATTTACAGAAACCATGAATGGAGTAACAGGTAGCAAAGGGAAAGAGAGTTTGGAGGATGGGTGGTTAGGGAGAGATAAGGGGGGAAGTAGAAGGAGGTTGTTAAGATTAGCATGCTAATGGGTGTGTGTGGGAGAAAGGGGAGGGCTGTACAACACAGAGAAGACAAGTAGTGATACTACAACATTTTGCTCTGCTGATGGACAGTGACTGGAAAGGGGTTAACAGTGGTGACCATGTATAGGGGAGAGACTAGAAAACAAAATATTCTTCATGTAAGTTTAGATTAATGTTAACGAGAAAAGAAAAGAAAATAAAGAGAGAAAATGGGGATTACTCACTGATAGAATAAAATTGACTGTATATCAAGGATTAATTCATGCCTAAAATATCCTTAATTGTGATCAGTTAAAGATTTGCAGATGATCGGTGTGGATTTACAGTTTTCTGAAAATGTTCCTCTCTATTGAGAAAAAAGCAGTTCCTGTGTGTTGACCTTCAATGATTTCTACACAATGGTATAAAGGGCATATAAAAGTGTGGGGAAAACGTCTCTTTGTGCTTATGTAGCGGATCAAATAATAAATTGGGCTAAACATAAAATGAACTAAGATACGATATGAAGAAGTACTTCCAACATCAGCACTCTCTGGAAGAGTCATTCCAGAAGATGATCATCAAAAACCTCCACAAAGATCCAGGCACTGCTACAGTTGGAGCTGCATCCGTCTCACAAGTTCCTATACTTGCCATGTGAATGGAGATGGAAATATCTAAGCTGGCCTGTTCATACAGTAAAACAACAAATTTGACTGGGTCTATACTGTTGGAACTCAACCAAGAATTAGGAGAAGTGCAAGTTATAGCGCTCCAAAATCTTACAACTACAGACTATCTACTGTTAAAAGAGCATATGAGATGTGAACAGTTCACAGGAATCGGTTGTTTTAATTTGTCTGATTTCTCTCAGACCGTTCAAGTTCAGTTGGACAATATCCATCATATCATAGATAAATTTTCACAAATGCCTAGGAAGCCTAACTGGTTTTCTTGGTTTCACTGGAGATGGCTGGTAATTATAGGTCTGCTTTCGGTATGTAAGTGTATTCCTTCTATGTTAATGTGTGTGCGCAATTTAATTAGTAGTTTAAAACCTATACAGGCTTAAGTTACTCTACGAGAAGATATTTCAAAGAAATAAATAATCTTCCCATGTTTTCGTCCATCTGCTACTTCTATACCTTTTCTTCTTCCTTGCTCATTACAGCCCTTAAATAGAAGTCGTGCCTCATATCGAATTTACCATGTAAGATAATTCTTCCAAGTGGTAAAGATACTTCAGGAAAAATGCTGGGCTCAGAAACCAAATGGCATAAATCTGCAAAGAAGTAAAAAGCGAACCTTTAAAAACAATATTGCTTCTATCTCACTTATCAAATTTAATTTTCCCTGTATGGTCCCGGAAGATGACTGGTTAGCCAGAGTTGGGAAGATTCTTCACGGAGGAAAAACATAAGATAGGCACAGTCGCAGGGCGGCCATCAGGTTAGAAATTGGGAATCAACAGATGTGAGGCTTAAAACCTCAATGCCCTTTTTTGAGAGAAATCTGTATCCGTGGATGTTTTATTGCCCTTGTCAAGCCTGGACTAACACTTAGACTACAGGCACACACCTGATCATCCATATGTGCTCTCTTACAACACTAAACTATGTTCTCCAACTTTATCTTGCATCTACCTACCACTTCACCTTTATATTAAGAAACATTAATAACAATTACAATCATAATAACAGAGAAAAGTGGGATAAACATACAAATCAGGTATAAAGCTCAAAAAATTTAAAAAGAAAGAAAGAAAAAAGAAAATGAAAGATAAATAAAGACATTACATAATGATGAAGGGCTCAGTTCAACAAGACGATATAACCATAATGAGTATATATGAATACAACACAGGAGCACCAGCATATGTGAAACAAGTACTAACAGAATTAAAGGAAGAAATAGAATGCAATGCATACACTTTGGGAGACTTCAACCCACCACTCACTCCAAAGGACAGATCCTAGAGACAGAAAATAAGTAAGGACACAGAAGCCCTGGACAAAACACTAGAACAGATGGCCCTAATAGATATCTATACAACTCTACATCCAAAATCAACAGGACACACATTCTTCTCACGTGCACACGAAACATTCTCCAGAAGAGACCACATAGTAAGCAACAAAAAGAGCCTCATTAAATTCCAAAAGATTGAAAACCTCTCAACCAACTTTTCAGACCACAAATGTATCAAACAACAAATAAATTGTACAAGGAAAGCAAAAAGGCTAAAAAACACTTGGAGCCTTAGCAACATGCTCCTAAATAATAAAGTACTCAAAGAACAAATTAAAATGGAGATTTAGCTGTATATGGAAACAAATGACAACAACACAAAGCCAAAACTACTGTGGGTACGGCAAAAGCAGTCTTAAGAGGGAAATATATAGCAATCCAGTCACATGAGAAGAACGAAGAACAATCCCAAATGAATGGTCTAATGTCACAATTATCGAAATTGGTAAAAGAAGAACAAATGAGGCCTAAGCTCAGCAGTAGGTTGGAAAAAATAAAGATCAGAGAAGAAATGAATTAAGTTGAGAAGAAAACATTAGCAAAAATCAATGAAAGCAAGAGCTGGTTCTTCGGGAAATTAACAATACAGATAAGCCTCTTGCCAGACTTATTAAGAGGAAAGGAGAGTCAACACACATCTACAGAATCATAAATAAAATAGGAAAACCACGACTTACTCCACAGAAATACTAAGAATTATTAGAGAGTAATAAGAAAACCTATACGCTTATAAGCTGGGAAACCAAGGAGAAATGGACAACTTCCTAGGAAAATAAAACCTTCCATGGCTGACCCAGAAAAAAACAGAAAATCTTAACAGACCAATTACCAGCAACGGAATTGTATAAGTAAGCAAAAAACTAGCAAAGAACAAATCCCAGGGACAGATGGATTTACCTCAGAATTTTATCAGACATACAGATCAGACATAATATGCACACTCTTTAAAGTTTTCCAAAAAAGGGAAGAGGAGGGATTACTCCGAATCTCAGTCTATGAAACCAGTATCACTCCAATAGAAAAACCAGGTGAAAACCGTACCAAAGTAAAAATCCCTACAGACCATTATCCCTGATGAGCGTAGATGAAAAATGCAAAACAAAATATTAGCAAACCGAATTCAAAAATACCTCCAAAGGATCATACCCCATGACCAAGTGGGCTTCATTCCAGGGATGCAAAGTTTGTACGACATTTGATAATCCATCAACATCATCCAGCACATCAACATAAAGACAGACAAAACCACATGATCATCTGCATAGATGCTGAAAAAGCATTCGATAAAGTTCTACAACCATTCATGATAAACACTCTCCACAAAATGTGTATAGAGGGCAAGAACCTCAACATAATAAAGGCCATATATGATAAACCCAAAGGCAACATCATAGTGAACAGCGAGAAGCTGAAAGCTTTTCCTCTGCGATTGGGTACAAGACGGGGATGCCCACTCTCCACACTGTTATTCAACACACTACTGGAGGTCCTAGCCACAGCAAATAGACAAAACACAGAAACACAAGGAATCCATATAGGTAGACAAGAAGTTAAACTGTCTCTATGTGCAGATGACATGAAATTGTACATAAAAGTCACTAAAGACTCCCCACCAAAAGTACTAGAGCTCATATCGGGATACAGCAAAGTTGCGCGATAGAAAATAAAGACACAGAAATCTGCAGTTTTCCTGTACACGAACAATGAACCAATAGAAAGAGAAATCTGGAAAACAATTCCGTTCACCATTGCAGCAGAAAGTATAAAATTCCTAGGAATAAACCTAACCAAAGAAGTGATAGCCATATACTCAGAAAACAACAACTAAACATAAGAGAAACTAAAGGGGACACTAACAAATGGAAACTCACCCGTTCACGTGGCTAGGAAGAATTAATATCATGAAAATGGCCATCCTGCCCAAGGCAATATACAGATTTGATGCTTTCCTATCAAATTACCAGCAACATTCTTTAGTGAACTGGAACAAATAATTGAAAAATTCATACGGAAACACCAAAGACCCAGAATAGCCATGGCAATACTGAGAGAGAAGAATAAAGTAGGGGGGATCTCACTCACCGACTTCAAGCTCTACTATAAAGCCTTAGTAATCAAGGCAATATGGTACTGGCACAAGAACAGAGCCACACACCAGTGGAACAGACTAGACACTCCAGACATTAACAAAAATATATGTGTTCAATTAATATAAGATAAAGGTGCCATATACATACAATTTCGAAATGACCGTCTCTTCAACAGATTGTGCTGTCAAATCTGGAAAGCTACATGAAGGAGAATGAAACTGGACCGTGGTCTAACCCCATATACAAAAGTAAATCCAAAATGTATCAAAGACCTGTAGGGAAGTCATGAAACAATTAAACTCTTGGAAGAAAACACAGGCAGAAACCTCTTAGACATAGACATGAGTGACCTCTTCTTGAACATATCTCCCGGCTAAGGAAAACAACAGCAAAAATGAACAAGTGGGAATATATTAAGGTGAAAAGCTTCTGTAGAGCAGTAGACTCCATCAATACAACAGAAAGGAGCCCTACAGGATGGGAAAATATATTTGTAAATGACACATCCGGTAAAGGATTGCCGTCCAAAATATATAAAGAGCTCACATGCCTCAACAAACAAAAAACAAATAATCAAATAAAAAAAAACTGGGCAGAGGAACTGAAGAGACAATTCTGCAAATAAAAAATACAGATGGCCAACAGACACATGAAAAGATGCTCCACATCTTTATTATCAGAGAATGGCAAATTAAAACTGCAATGATTTAACACCTCACACCACTAAGGATGGCTATCATTCAAAAGACAAACAACAACAAATGTTGTTGCGACTGTGGAGAAAGGGGAACCCTCTTACACTGCTGGTGGGAATGTAAATTAGTTCAACCATTGTGGAAAGGAGTATGGAGGTTCCAGAAAATGCTCAGAAATGATTTACCATTGGACCCAGGAATTCCATTCCAAGGAATATACACTAAGAAAGCAGAAATCAATTTTGAAAAGACAAATGCACCCCGATGTTTATTGCAGCACTATTTACTATAGCAAAGAACTGGAAGCAACCTAAATGTCCATTGGTAGATGAATGGATAAAGAAGATGTGGTACATATACAACATGGAATATTACTCAGCCATAAGATGAGGGCAAATCCTACCATTGGCAGCAACATGGATGGAGCTGGAGGGTATTATGCTCAGTGAAATAAGCCAAGCAGAGAAAGAGAAACACCAAATGATTTCACTGATCTGTGGAGTGTAAGAACGAAAGAAAAACTGAACCAACAAAACTGAAGCGGATTTACAGAAACCATGAATGGAGTAACAGGAAGCAAAGGGAAAGAGAGTTTGGAGGATGGGTGGTTAGGGAGAGATAAGGGGGGAAGTAGAAGGACGTTGTTAAGATTAGCATGCTAATGGGTGTGGGTGGGAGAAAGGGGAGGGCTGTACAACACAGAGAAGTCAAGTAGTGATTCTACAACATTTTGCTCTGCTGATGGACAGTGACTGGAAAGGGGTAAACAGTGGGGACTATGTATATGGGAGAGACTAGAAAACAAAATATTCTTCATGTAAGTTTAGATTAATGTTAACGAAAAAAGAAAAGAAAATCAAGATAGAAAAGGGGGATAACTCCCTGATAGAATAAAATTAACTGTATATCAAGGATTAATTCATGCCTAAAATATCCTTAATTGCGATCAGTTAAAGATTTGCAGATGATCGGTGTGGAGGTACAGTTTTCTGAAAATGTTCCTCTCTATTGAGAAAAAAGCAGTTCCTGTGTGTTGACCTTCAATGATTTCTACACAATGGTATAAAGGGCATATAAAAGTGTGGGGAAAACGTCTCTTTGTGCTTATGTAGCGGATCAAATAATAAATTGGGCTAACCATAAAATGAACTAAGATACGATATGAAGAAGTACTTCCAACATCAGCACTCTCTGGAAGAGTCATTCCAGAAGATGATCATCAAAAATCTCCACAAAGATCCAGGCACTGCTACAGTTGGAGCTGCATTCGTCTCACCAGTTCCTATACTTGCCATGTGAATGGAGATGGAAATATCTAAGCTGGCCTGTTCATACAGTAAAACCACAAGTTTGACTGGGTCTATACTGTTGGAACTCAACCAAGAATTAGGAGAAGTGCAAGTTATAGCGCTCCAAAATCTTACAACTACAGACTATCTACTGTTAAAAGAGCATATGAGATGTGAACAGTTCACAGGAATCGGTTGTTTTAATTTGTCTGATTTCTCTCAGACCGTCCAAGTTCAGTTGGACAATATCCATCATATCATAGATAAATTTTCACAAATGCCTAGGAAGCCTAACTGGTTTTCTTGGTTTCACTGGAGATGGCTGGTAATTATAGGTCTGCTTTCGGTATGTAAGTGTATTCCTTCTATGTTAATGTGTGTGCGCAATTTAATTAGTAGTTTAAAACCTATACAGGCTTAAGTTACTCTACGAGAAGATATTTCAAAGAAATAAATAATCTTCCCATGCTTTCGTCGATCTGCTACTTCTATACCTTTTCGTCTTCCTTGCTCATTAGAGCCCTTAAATTGAATTCGTGCCTCATATCGAATTTACCACGTAAGATAATTCTTCCAAGTGGTAAAGATAGTTCAGGAAAAATGCTGGGCTCAGAAACCAAATGGCATAAAACTTAAAAGAAGTAAAAAGCTAAAATTTAAAAACAATATTGCTTCTATCTCACTTATCAAATTTAAATTTCCCTGTATGGTCCCGGAAGATGACTGGTTAGCCAGAGATGGGAAGATTCTTCACGGAGGAACAACATAAGATAGGCACAGTCGCAGGGCGGCCATCAGGTGAGAAATTGGGAATCTACAGAGGTGAGGCTTAAAACCTCAATGAACTGTTTTGAGAGAAATCTGAATACGTGGATGTTTTATTGCGCTTGTCTAGCCTGGACTAACACTTAGTCTACAGGCACACACCTGATCATTCATATGTGCTCTCTTACAACAATAAACTATGTTCTCTAGGTTTATCTTGCATCTACCTACCACTTCACCTTTATATTAAGAAACATTAATAACAATTACAATCATAATAACAGAGAAAAGTGGGATAAACATACAAATCAGGTATAAAGCTCAAAAAATTTAAAAAAGAAAGAAAGAAAAAAGAAAATAAAAGATAAAGAAAGACATTACATAATGATGAAGGGCTCAGTTAAACAAGACGATATAACCATAATTGGCATATATGAATACAACACAGGAGCACCAGCATATGTGAAACAAATACTAACAGAATTAAAGGAGGAGATAGAATGCAATGCATACACTTTGGGAGACTTCAACCCACCACTCACTCCAAAGGACAGATCCTAGAGACAGAAAATAAGTAAGGACACAGAAGCCCTGAACAAAACACTAGAACAGATGGCCCTAATAGATATCTATACAACTCTACATCCAAAAGCAACAGGACACACATTCTTCTCACGTGCACACGAAACATTCTCCAGAAGAGACCACATAGTAAGCAACAAAAAGATCCTCAGTAAATTCCAAAAGATTGAAAACCTCTCAACCAACTTTTCAGACCACAAATTCATCAAACAACAAATAAATTGTACAAAGAAAGCAAAAAGGCTCACAAACACTTGGAGCCTTAGCAACATGCTCCTAAATAATTAATTACTCAAAGAACAAATTAAAATGGAGATTTAGCTGTATATGGAAACAAATGACAACAACACAAAGCCAAAAGTACTGTTGGTAAGGCAAAAGCAGTCTTAAGAGGGAAATATATAGCAATCCAGTCACATGAGAAGAACGAAGAACAATCCAAAATGAATGGTCTAATGTCACAATTATCGAAATTGGTAAAAGGAGAACAAATGAGGCCTAAGCTCAGCAGAAGGTTGGAAAAAATAAAGATCAGAGAAGAAATGAATTAAGTTGAGAATAAAACATTAGCAAAAATCAATGAAAGCAAGAGCTGGTTCTTCGGGAAATTAACAATACAGATAAGCTTCTTGCCAGACTTATTAAGAGGAAAGGAGAGTCAACACACATCTACAGAATCAGAAATAAAAAAGGAAAACCACGACGGACACCACAGAAATACTAAGAATTATTAGAGAGTAATAAGAAAACCTATACGCTAATAAGCTGGGAAACCAAGGAGAAATGGACAACTTCCTAGGAAAATAAAACCTTCCATGGCTGACACAGAAAATAACAGAAAATCTTAAGAGACCAATTACCAGCAAAGGAATTGTATCAGTAAGCAAAAAAATACCAAAGAACAAATCCCACGGACAGATGGATTTACCTCAGAATTTTATCAGACATACAGATCAGACATAATATGCACACTCTTTAAACATTTCCAAAAAAGGGAAGAGGAGGGATTACTCCGAATCTCAGTCTATGAAACCAGTATCACTCCAATAGAAAAACCAGGTGAAAACCGTACCAAAGTAAAAATCCCTACAGACCATTATCCCTGATGAGCGTAGATGAAAAACGCAAACCAAAATATTAGCAAACCGAATTCAAAAACACCTCCAAAGGATCATACCCCATGACCAAGTGGGCTTCATTCCAGGGATGCAAAGATTGTACGACATTTGATAATCCATCAACATCATCCAGCACATCAACATAAAGACAGACAAAACCACATGATCATCTGCATAGATGCTGAAAAAGCATTCGATAAAGTTCTACAACCATTCATGATAAACACTCTCTACAAAATGTGTATAGAGGGCAAGAACCTCAACATAATAAAGGCCATATATGATAAACCCACAGGCAACATCATAGTGAACAGCGAGAAGCTGAAAGCTTTTCCTCTGCGATTGGGTACAAGACGGGGATGCCCACTCTCCACACTGTTATTCAACACACTACTGGAGGTCCTAGCCACAGCAAATAGACAAAACACAGAAACACAAGGAATCCATATAGGTAGACAAGAAGTTAAACTGTCTCTATGTGCAGATGAAATGAAATTGTACATAAAAGTCACTAAAGACTCCCCACCAAAAGTTCTAGAGCTCATATCGGGATACAGCAAAGTTGCGCGATAGAAAATTAAGACACAGAAATCTGCAGCTTTCCTGTACACGAACAATGAACCAATAGAAATAGAAATCTGGAAAACAATTCCGTTCACCATTGCAGCAGAAAGTATAAAATTCCTAGGAATAAACCTAACCAAAGAAGTGATAGCCATATACTCAGAAAACAACAACTAAACATAAGAGAAACTAAAGGGGACACTAACAAATGGAAACTCACCCATTCACGTGGCTAGGAAGAATTAATATCATGAAAATGGCCATCCTGCCCAAGGCAATATACAGATTTGATGCTTTCCTATCAAATTACCAGCAACATTCTTCAGTGAACTGGAACAAATAATTGAAAAATTCATACGGAAACACCAAAGACCCAGAATAGCCATAGCAATACTGAGAGAGAAGAATAAAGTAGGGGGGATCTCACTCACCGACTTCAAGCTCTACTATAAAGCCTTAGTAATCAAGGCAATATGGTACTGGCACAAGAACAGAGCCACACACCAGTGGAACAGACTAGACACTCCAGACATTAACAAAAATATATGTGTTCAATTAATATAAGATAAAGGTGCCATGGACATACAATTTCGAAATGACCGTCTCTTCAACAGATTGTGCTGTCAAATCTGGAAAGCTACATGAAGGAGAATGAAACTGGACCGTGTTCTAACCCCATATACAAAAGTAAATCCAAAATGTATCAAAGACCTGTAGGGAAGTCATGAAACCATTAAACTCTTGGAAAAAAACACAGGCAGAAACCTCTTAGACATAGACATGAGTGACCTCTTCTTGAACATATCTCCCGGCTAAGGAAAACAACAGCAAAAATGAACAAGTGGAAATATATTAAGGTGAAAAGCTTCTGTAGAGCAGTAGACACCATCAATACAACAGAAAGGAGCCCTACAGGATGGGAAAATATATTTGTAAATGACACATCCGGTAAAGGATTGCCGCCCAAAATATATAAAGAGCTCACATGCCTCAACAAACAAAAAACAAATAATCAAATAAAAAAAAACTGGGCAGAGGAACTGAAGAGACAATTCTGCAAATAACAAATACAGATGGCCAACAGACACATGAAAAGATGCTCCACATCTTTATTATCAGAGAATTGCAAATTAAAACTGCAATGAGTTAACACCTCACACCACTAAGGATGGCTATCATTCAAAAGACAAACAACAACATATGTTGTTGCGACTGTGGAGAAAGGGGAACCCTCTTACACTGCTGGTGGGAATGTAAATTAGTTCAACCATTGTGGAAAGGAGTATGGAGGTTCCTGAAAATTCTCAGAAAAGATTTACCATTGGACCCAGGAATTCCATTCCAAGGAATATACACTAAGAACGCAGCAATCAATTTTGAAAAGACAAATGCACCCCGATGTTTATTGCAGCACGATTTACTATAGCAAAGAACTGGAAGCAACCTAAATGTCCATTGGTAGATGAATGGATAAAGAAGATGTGGTACATATACAAAATGGAATATTACTCAGCCATAAGATGAGGGCAAATCCTACCATTGGCAGCAACATGGATGGAGCTGGAGGGTATTATGCTCAGTGAAATAAGCCAAGCAGAGAAAGAGAAACACCAAATGATTTCACTGATCTGTGGAGTGTAAGAACGAAAGAAAAACTGAACGAACAAAACTGAAGCGGATTTACAGAAACCATGAATGGAGTAACAGGTACCAAAGGGAAAGAGAGTTTGGAGGATGGGTTGTTAGGGAGAGATAAGGGGGGAAGTAGAAGGAGGTTGTTAAGATTAGCATGCTAATGGGTGTGGGTGGGAGAAAGGGGAGGGCTGTACAACATAGAGAAGTCAAGTAGTGATTCTACAACATTTTGCTCTGCTGATGGACAGTGACTGGAAAGGGGTTAACAGTGGGGACTATGTATATGGGAGAGACTAGAAAACAAAATATTCTTCATGTAAGTTTAGATTAATGTTAACGAAAAAAGAAAAGAAAATCAAGATAGAAAAGGGGGATAACTCCCTGATAGAATAAAATTAACTGTATATCAAGGATTAATTCATGCCTAAAATATCCTTAATTGTGATCAGTTAAAGATTTGCAGATGATCGGTGTGGAGGTACAGTTTTCTAAAAATGTTCCTCTCTATTGAGAAAAAAGCAGTTCCTGTGTGTTGACCTTCAATGATTTTTACACAATTGTATAAAGGGCATATAAAAGTGTGGGGAAAACGTCTCTTTGTGCTTATGTAGCGGATCAAATAATAAATTGGGCTAACCATAAAATGAACTAAGATACGATATGAAGAAGTACTTCCAACATCAGCACTCTCTGGAAGAGTCATTCCAGAAGATGATCATCAAAAACCTCCACAAAGATCCAGGCACTGCTACAGTTGGAGCTGCATTCGTCTCACCAGTTCCTATACTTGCCATGTGAATGGAGAAGGAAATATCTAAGCTGGCCTGTTCATACAGTAAAACAACAAATTTGACTGGGACTACTCTGTTGGAACTCAACCAAGAATTAGGAGAAGTGCAAGTTATAGCGCTCCAAAATCTTACAACTACAGACTATCTACTGTTAAAAGAGCATATGAGATGTGAACAGTTCACAGGAATCGGTTGGTTTAATTTGTCTGATTTCTCTCAGACCGTTCAAGTTCAGTTGGACAATATCCATCATATCATAGATAAATTTTCACAAATGCCTAGGAAGCCTAACTGGTTTTCTTGGTTTCACTGGAGATGGCTGGTAATTATAGGTCTGCTTTCGGTATGTAAGTGTACTCCTTCTATGTTAATGTGTGTGCGCAATTTAATTAGTAGTTTAAAACCTATACATGCTTAAGTTACTCTACGAGAAGATATTTCAAAGAAATAAATAATCTTCCCATGTTTTCGTCCATCTGCTACTTCTATACCTTTTCTTCTTCCTTGCTCATTACAGCCCTTAAATAGAAGTCGTGCCTCATATCGAATTTACCACGTAAGATAATTCTTCCAAGTGGTAAAGATACTTCAGGAAAACTTTTGGGCTCAGAAACCAAATGGCATAAAACTTCAAAAAATTAAAAAGCTAACCTTTAAAAACAATATTGCTTCCATCTCACTTATCAAATTTAAATTTCCCTGTATGGTCCCGGAAGATGACTGGTTAGCCAGAGATGGGAAGATTCTTCACGGAGGAACAACATAAGATAGGCACAGTCGCAGGGCGGCCATCAGGTGAGAAATTGGGAATCTACAGAGGTGAGGCTTAAAACCTCAATGAACTTTTTTGAGAGAAAGCTGAATACGTGGATGTTTTAATGCGCTTGTCTAGCCTGGACTAACACTTAGTCTACAGGCACACACCTGATCATCCATATGTGCTCTCTTACAACACTAAACTATGTTCTCTAGGTTTATCTTGCATCTACCTACCACTTCACCTTTATATTAAGAAACATTAATAACAATTACAATCATAATAACAGAGAAAAGTGGGATAAACATACAAATCAGGTATAAAGCTCAAAAAACTTAAATAAGAAAGAAAGAAAAAAGAAAATAAAAGATAAAGAAAGACATTACATAATGATGAAGGGCTCAGTTAAACAAGACGATATAACCATAATGGGCATATATGAATACAACACAGGAGCACCAGCATATGTGAAACAAATACTAACAGAATTAAAGGAGGAGATAGAAAGCAATGCATACACTTTGGGAGACTTCAACCCACCACTCACTCCAAAGGACAGATCCTAGAGACAGAAAATAAGTAAGGACACAGAAGCCCTGAACAAAACACTAGAACAGACGGCCCTAATAGATATCTATACAACTCTACATGCAAAATCAACAGGACACACATTCTTCTCACGTGCACACGAAACATTCTCCAGAATAGACCACATAGTAGGCAACAAAAAGAGCCTCAGTAAATTCCAAAAGATTGAAAACCTCTCAACCAACTTTTCAGACCACAAATGCATCAAACAACAAATAAATTGTACAAAGAAAGCAAAAAGGCTCACAAACACTTGGAGCCTTAGCAACATGCTCATAAATAATTAAGTACTCAAAGAACAAATTAAAATGGAGATTTAGCTGTATATGGAAACAAATGACAACAACACAAAGCCAAAACTACTGTGGGTACGGCAAAAGCAGTCTTAAGAGGGAAATATATAGCAATCCAGTCACATGAGAAGAACGACGAACAATCCCAAATGAATGGTCTAATGTAACAATTATCGAAATTGGTAAAAGGAGAACAATTGAGGCCTAAGCTCAGCAGAAGGTTTAAAAAAAATAAAGATCAGAGAAGAAATGAATTAAGTTGAGAAGAAAACATTAGCAAAAATCAATGAAAGCAAGAGCTGGTTCTTCGGGAAATTAACAATAGAGATAAGCTTCTTGCCAGACTTATTATGAGGAAAGGAGAGTCAACACACATCTACAGAATCAGAAATAAAAAAGGAAAACCACGACGGACACCACAGATATACTAAGAATTATTAGAGAGTAATAAGAAAACCTATACGCTTATAAGCTGGGAAACCAAGGAGAAATGGACAACTTCCTAGGAAAATAAAACCTTCCATGGCTGACCCAGAAAAAAACAGAAAATCTTAACAGACCAATTACCAGCAACGGAATTGTATCAGTAAGCAAAAAACTACCAAAGAACAAATCCCAGGGACAGATGGATTTACCTCAGAATTTTATCAGACATACAGATCAGACATAATATGCACACTCTTTAAAGTTTTCCAGAAAAGTGAAGAGGAGGGATTACTCCAAATCTCAGTCTATGAAACCAGTATCACTCCAATAGAAAAACCAGGTGAAAACCGTACCAAAGTAAAAATCCCTACAGACCATTATCCCTGATGAGCGTAGATGAAAAATGCAAAACAAAATATTAGCAAACCGAATTCAAAAATACCTCCAAAAGATCATACCCCATGACCAAGTGGGCTTCATTCCAGGGATGCAAAGATTGTACGACATTTGATAATCCATCAACATCATCCAGCAAATCAACATAAAGACAGACAAAACCACATGATCATCTGCATAGATGCTGAAAAAGCATTCGATAAAGTTCTACAACCATTCATGATAAACACTCTCCACAAAATGTGTATAGAGGGCAAGAACCTCAACATAATAAAGGCCATATATGATAAACCCACAGGCAACATCATAGTGAACAGCGAGAAGCTGAAAGCTTTTCCTCTGCGATTGGGTACAAGACGGGGATGCCCACTCTCCACACTGTTATTCAACACACTACTGGAGGTCCTAGCCACAGCAAATAGACAAAACACAGAAACACAAGGAATCCATATAGGTAGACAAGAAGTTAAACTGTCTCTATGTGCAGATGACATGAAATTGTACATAAAAGTCACTAAAGACTCCCCACCAAAAGTACTAGAGCTCATATCGGGATACAGCAAAGTTGCGCGATAGAAAATTAAGACACAGAAATCTGCAGCTTTCCTGTACACGAACAATGAACCAATAGAAAGAGAAATCTGGAAAACAATTCCGTTCACCATTGCAGCAGAAAGTATAAAATTCCTAGGAATAAACCTAACCAAAGAAGTGATAGCCATATACTCAGAAAACAACAACTAAACATAAGAGAAACTAAAGGGGACACTAACAAATGGAAACTCACCCATTCACGTGGCTAGGAAGAATTAATATCATGAAAATGGCCATCCTGCCCAAGGCAATATACAGATTTGATGCTTTCCTATCAAACTACCAGCAACATTCTTCAGTGAACTGGAACAAATAATTGAAAAATTCATACGGAAACACCAAAGACCCAGAATAGCCATAGCAATACTGAGAGAGAAGAATAAAGTAGGGGGGATCTCACTCACCGACTTCAAGCTCTACTATAAAGCCTTAGTAATCAAGGCAATATGGTACTGGCACAAGAACAGAGCCACACACCAGTGGAACAGACTAGACACTCCAGACATTAACCCAAATATATGTGTTCAATTAATATAAGATAAAGGTGCCATGGACATACAATTTCGAAATGACCGTCTCTTCAACAGATTGTGCTGTCAAATCTGGAAAGCTACATGAAGGAGAATGAAACTGGACCGTGGTCTAACCCCATATACAAAAGTAAATGCAAAATGTATCAAAGACCTGTAGGGAAGTCATGAAACCATTAAACTCTTATAAGAAAACACAGGCAGAAACCTCTTAGACATAGACATGAGTGACCTCTTCTTGAACATATCTCCCGGCTAAGGAAAACAACAGCAAAAATGAACAAGTGGGAATATATTAAGGTGAAAAGCTTCTGTAGAGCAGTAGACACCATCAATACAACAGAAAGGAGCCCTACAGGATGGGAAAATATATTTGTAAATGACACATCCGGTAAAGGATTGCCGCCCAATATATATAAAGAGCTCACATGCCTCAAAAAACAAAAAACAAATAATCAAATAAAAAAAAACTCGGCAGAGGAACTGAAGAGACAATTCTGCAAATAACAAATACTTATGGCCAACAGACACATGAAAAGATGCTCCACATCTTTATTATCAGAGAATTGCAAATTAAAACTGCAATGAGTTAACACCTCACACCACTAAGGATGGCTATCATTCAAAAGACAAACAACAACAAATGTTGTTGCGACTGTGGAGAAAGGGGAAGCCTCTTAAACTGCTGGTGGGAATGTAAATTAGTTCAACCATTGTGGAAAGGAGTATGGAGGTTCCTGAAAATTCTCAGAAAAGATTTACCATTGGACCCAGGAATTCCATTCCAAGGAATATACACTAAGAACGCAGCAATCAATTTTGAAAAGACAAATGCACCCCGATGTTTATTGCAGCACGATTTACTATTGCAAAGAACTGGAAGCAACCTAAATGTCCATTGGTAGATGAATGGATAAAGAAGATGTGGTACATATACAAAATGGAATATTACTCAGTCATAAGATGAGGGCAAATCCTACCATTGGCAGCAGCATGGATGGAGCTGGAGGGTATTATGCTCAGTGAAATAAGCCAAGCAGAGAAAGAGAAACACCAAATGATTTCACTGATCTGTGGAGTGTAAGAACGAAAGAAAAACTGAACGAACAAAACTGAAGCGGATTTACAGAAACCATGAATGGAGTAACAGGTACCAAAGGGAAAGAGAGTTTGGAGGATGGGTGGTTAGGGAGAGATAAGGGGGGAAGTAGAAGGACGTTGTTAAGATTAGCATGCTAATGGGTGTGGGTGGGAGAAAGGGGAGGGCTGTACAACACAGAGAAGACAAGTAGTGATTCTACAACATTTTGCTCTGCTGATGGACAGTGACTGGAAAGGGGTTAACAGTGGGGACTATGTATATGGGAGAGACTAGAAAACAAAATATTCTTCATGTAAGTTTAGATTAATGTTAACGAAAAAAGAAAAGAAAATCAAGATAGAAAAGGGGGATAACTCCCTGATACAATAAAATTAACTGTATATCAAGGATTAATTCATGCCTAAAATATCCTTAATTGTGATCAGTTAAAGATTTGCAGATGATCGGTGTGGAGGTACAGTTTTCTAAAAATGTTCCTCTCTATTGAGAAAAAAGCAGTTCCTGTGTGTTGACCTTCAATGATTTCTACACACAGGTATAAAGGGCATATAAAAGTGTGGGGAAAACGTCTCTTTGTGCTTATGTAGCGGATCAAATAATAAATTGGGCTAACCATAAAATGAACTAAGATACGATATGAAGAAGTACTTCCAACATCAGCACTCTCTGGAAGAGTCATTCCAGAAGATGATCATCAAAAACCTCCACAAAGATCCAGGCACTGCTACAGCTGGAGCTGCATTCGTTTCACAAGTTCCTATACTTGCCATGTGAATGGAGTAGGAAATATCTAAGCTGGCCTGTTCATACAGTAAAACAACAAATTTGACTGGGTCTATACTGTTGGAACTCAACCAAGAATTAGGAGAAGTGCAATTTATAGCGCTCCAAAATCTTACAACTACAGACTATCTACTGTTAAAAGAGCATATGAGATGTGAACAGTTCACAGGAATCAGTTGTTTTAATTTGTCTGATTTCTCTCAGACATTTCAAGTTCAGTTGGACAATATCCATCATATCATAGATAAATTTTCACAAATGCCTAGGAAGCCTAACTGGTTTTCTTGGTTTCACTGGAGATGGCTGGTAATTATAGGTCTGCTTTCGGTATGTAAGTGTATTCCTTCTATGTTAATGTGTGTGCGCAATTTAATTAGTAGTTTAAAACCTATACATGCTTAAGTTATTCTACGAGAAGATATTTCAAAGAAATAAATAATCTTCCCATGTTTTCGTCCATCTGCTACTTCTATAACTTTTCTTCTTCCTTGCTCATTACAGCCCTTAAATAGAAGTCGTGCCTCATATAGAATTTACCACGTAAGATAATTCTTCCAAGTGGTAAAGATACTTCAGGAAAAATGCTGGGCTCAGAAACCAAATGGCATAAATCTGCAAAGAAGTAAAAAGCTAACCTTTAAAAACAATATTGCTTCTACCTCACTTATCAAATTTAAATTTCCCTGTATGGTCCCGGAAGATGACTGGTTAGCCAGAGATGGGAAAATTCTTCACGGATTAACAACATAAGATAGGCACAGTCGCAGGGCGGCCATCAGGTGAGTAACTGGGAATCTACAGAGGTGAGGCTTAAAACCTCAATGCCCTGTTTTGAGAGAAAGCTGAATCCGTGGAAGTTTTATTGCCCTTGTCTAGCGTGGACTAACACTTGGTCTACAGGCACACACCTGATCATCCATATGTGCTTTCTTACAACACTAAACTATGTTCTCTAGCTTTATCTTGCATCTACCTACCAGTTCCCCTTTATATTAAGAAACAATAATAACAATTACAATCATAATAACAGAGAAAATTGGGATAAACATATCAATCAGGTATAAAGCTCAAAAAATTTAAAAAAGAAAGAAAGAGAAAAGAAAATAAAAGATAAAGAAAGACATTACATAATGATGAAGGGCTCAGTTTAACAAGACGATATAACCATAATGAGTATATATGAATACAACACAGGAGCACCAGCATATGTGAAACAAATACTAACAGAATTAAAGGAGGAAATAGAATGCAATGCATACATTTTGGGAGACTTCAACCCACCACTCACTCCAAAGGACAGATCCTAGAGACAGAAAATAAGTAAGGACACAGAAGCACTGAACAAAACACTAGAACAGATGGCCCTAATAGATATCTATACAACTCTACATCCAAAATCAACAGGACACACATTCTTCTCACGTGCACACGAAACATTCTCCAGAAGAGACCACATAGTAAGCAACAAAAAGAGCCTCAGTAAATTCCAAAAGATTGAAAACCTGTCAACCAACTTTTCAGACCACAAATGCATCAAACAACAAATAAATTGTACAAAGAAAGAAAAAAGGCTCACAAACACTTGGAGGCTTAGCAACATGCTCCTAAATAATTAAATACTCAAAGAACAAATTAAAATGGAGATTTTGCTGTATATGGAAACAAATGACAACAACACAAAGCCAAAACTACTGTGGGTACGGCAAAAGCAGTCTTAAGAGGAAAATATATAGCAATCCAGTCACATGAGAAGAAGGAGGAACAATCCCAAATGAATGGTCTAATGACACAATTATCGAAATTGGTAAAAGGAGAACAAATGAGGACTAAGGTCAATAGAAGTTTGAAAAAAATAAAGATCAGAGAAGAAATAAATTAAGTTGAGAAGAAAACATTAGCAAAAATCAATGAAAGCAAGAGCTGGTTCTTCGGGAAATTAACAATACAGATAAGCCTCTTGCCAGACTTATTAAGAGGAAAAGAGAGTCAACACACATCTACAGAATCAGAAATAAAAAAGGAAAACCACGACTGACCCCACAGAAATACTAAGAATTTTTAGAGAGTAATAAGAAACCTATAAGCTTATAAGCTGGGAAACAAAGGAGAAATGGACAACTTCCTAAAAAAATAAAACCTTTCATGGCTGTCCCAGAAAAAAACAGAAAATCTTAACAGACCAATTACCAGCAATGGAATTGTATCAGTAAGAAAAAAACTACCAAAGAACAAATCCCAGGGACAGATGGATTTACCTCAGAATTTTATCAGACATATAGATCAGACATAATACGCACACTCTTTAAAGTTTTCCAAAAAAGGGAAGAGGAGGGATTACTCCGAATTTCAGTCTATGAAACCAGTATCACTCCAATAGAAAAACCAGGTGAAAACCGTACCAAAGTAAAAATCCCTACAGACCATTATCCCTGATGAGCGGAGATGGAAAATGCAAAACAAAATATTATCAAACCGAATTCAAAAATACCTCCAAAGGATCATACCCCATGACCAAGTGGGCTTCATTCCAGGGATGCAAAGATTGTACGACATTTGATAATCCATCAACATCATCCAGCACATCAACATAAAGACAGACAAAACCACATGATCATCTGCATAGATGCTGAAAAAGCATTCGATAAAGTTCTACAACCAATCATGATAAACAGTCTCCACAAAATGTGTATAGAGGGCAAGAACCTCAACATAATAAAGGCCATATATGATAAACCCACAGGCAACATCATAGTGAACAGCGAGAAGCTGAAAGCTTTTCCTCTGCGATTGGGTACAAGACGGGGATGCCCACTCTCCACACTGTTATTCAACACACTACTGGAGGTCCTAGCCAAAGCAAATAGACAAAACACAGAAACACAAGGAATCCTTATAGATAGACAAGAAGTTAAACTGTCTCTATGTGCAGATGACATGAAATTGTACATAAAAGTCACTAAAGACTCCCCACCAAAAGTACTAGAGCTCATATCGGGATATAGCAAAGTTGCGCGATAGAAAAAGAAGACACAGAAATCTGCAGCTTTCCTGAACACGAACAATGAACCAATAGAAAGAGAAATCTGGAAAACAATTCCGTTCACCATTGCAGCAGAAAGTATAAAATTCCTAGGAATAAACCTAACCAAAGAAGTGATAGCCATATACTCAGAAAACAACAACTAAACATAAGAGAAATTAAAGGGGACACTAACAAATGGAAACTCACCCATTCACGTGGCTAGGAAGAATTAATATCATGAAAATGGCCATCCTGCCCAAGGCAATATACAGATTTGATGCTTTCCTATCAAATTACCAGCAACATTCTTCAGTGAACTGGAACAAATAATTGAAAAATTCATACGGAAACACCAAAGACCCAGAATAGCCATAGCAATACTGAGAGAGTAGAATAAAGTAGGGGGATCTCACTCACCGACTTCAAGCTCTACTATAAAGCCTTAGTAATCAAGGCAATATGGTACTAGCACAAGAACAGAGCCACACATCAGTGGAACAGAGTAGACACTCCAGACATTAACCCAAATATATGTGTTCAATTAATATATGATAAAGGTGCCATGGACATACAATGGCGAAATGACCGTCTCTTCAACAGATTGTGCTGGCAAATCTGGAAAGCTACATGAAGGAGAATGAAACTGGACCGTGGTCTAACCCCATATACAAAAGTAAATCCAAAATGTATCAAAGACCTGTAGGGAAGTCATGAAACCATTAAACTCTTGGAAGAAAACACAGGCAGAAACCTCTTAGACATAGACATGAGTGACCTCTTCTTGAACATATCTCCCGGCTAAGGAAAACAACAGCAAAAATGAACAAGTGGGAATGTATTAAGGTGAAAAGCTTCTGTAGAGCAGTGTACACCATCAATACAACAGAAAGGAGCCCTAAAAGATGGGAAAATATATTTGTAAATGACACATCCGGTAAAGGATTGCCGCCCAAAATATATAAAGAGCTCACATGGCTCAACAAACAAAAAACAAATAATCAAATAAAAAAAAACTGGGCAGAGAAGCTGAAGAGACTGTTCTGCAAATAACAAATACAGATGGCCAACAGACACATGAAAAGTTGCTCCACATCTTTATTATCAGAGAATTGCAAATTAAAACTGCAATGAGTTAACACCTCACACCACTAAGGATGGCTATCATTAAAAAAACAAACAACAACAAATGTTGTTGCGACTGTGGAGAAAGGGGAACCCTCTTACACTGCTGGTGGGAATGTAAATTAGTTCAACCATTGTGGAAAGGAGTATGGAGGTTCCTGAAAATGCTCAGAAAAGATTTACCATTGGACCCAGGAATTCCATTCCAAGGAATATACACTAAGAACGCAGCAATCAATTTTGAAAAGACAAATGCACCCCGATGTTTATTGCAGCACGATTTACTATTGCAAAGAACTGGAAGCAACCTAAATGTCCATTGGTAGATGAATGGATAAAGAAGATGTGGTACATATACAAAATGGAATATTACTCAGTCATAAGATGAGGGCAAATCCTACCATTGGCAGCAACATGGATGGAGCTGGAGGGTATTATGCTCAGTGAAATAAGCCAAGCAGAGAAAGAGAAACACCAAATGATTTCACTGATCTGTGGAGTGTAAGAACGAAAGAAAAACTGAACGAACAAAACTGAAGCGGATTTACAGAAACCATGAATGGAGTAAAAGGGACCAAAGGGAAAGAGAGTTTGGAGGATGGGTGGTTAGGGAGAGATAAGGGGGGAAGTAGAAGGACGTTGTTAAGATTAGCATGCTAATGGGTGTGGGTGGGAGAAAGGGGAGGGCTGTACAACACAGACAAGACAAGTAGTGATTCTACAACATTTTGCTCTGCTGATGGACAGTGACTGGAAAGGGGTTAACAGTGGGGACTATGTATATGGGAGAGACTAGAAAACAAAATATTCTTCATGTAAGTTTAGATTAATGTTAACGAAAAAAGAAAAGAAAATCAAGATAGAAAAGGGGGATAACTCCCTGATACAATAAAATTAACTGTATATCAAGGATTAATTCATGCCTAAAATATCCTTAATTGTGATCAGTTAAAGATTTGCAGATGATCGGTGTGGAGGTACAGTTTTCTAAAAATGTTCCTCTCTATTGAGAAAAAAGCAGTTCCTGTGTGTTGACCTTCAATGATTTCTACACACAGGTATAAAGGGCATATAAAAGTGTGGGGAAAACGTCTCTTTGTGCTTATGTAGCGGATCAAATAATAAATTGGGCTAACCATAAAATGAACTAAGATACGATATGAAGAAGTACTTCCAACATCAGCACTCTCTGGAAGAGTCATTCCAGAAGATGATCATCAAAAACCTCCACAAAGATCCAGGCACTGCTACAGTTGGAGCTGCATTTGTCTCACCAGTTCCTATACTTGCCATGTGAATGGAGAAGGAAATATCTAAGCTGGCCTGTTCATACAGTAAAACAACAAATTTGACTGGGTCTATACTGTTGGAACTCAACCAAGAATTAGGGGAAGTGCAAGTTATAGCGCTCCAAAATCTTACAACTACAGACTATCTACTGTTAAAAGAGCATATGAGATGTGAACAGTTCACAGGAATCGGTTGGTTTAATTTGTCTGATTTCTCTCAGACCGTTCAAGTTCAGTTGGACAATATCCATCATATCATAGATAAATTTTCACAAATGCCTAGGAAGCCTAACTGGTTTTCTTGGTTTCACTGGAGATGGCTGGTAATTATAGGTCTGCTTTCTGTATGTAAGTGTACTCCTTCTATGTTAATGTGTGTGCGCAATTTAATTAGTAGTTTAAAACCTATACATGCTTAAGTTACTCTACGAGAAGATATTTCAAAGAAATAAATAATCTTCCCATGTTTTCGTCCATCTGCTACTTCTATAACTTTTCTTCTTCCTTGCTCATTACAGCCCTTAAATAGAAGTCGTGCCTCATATAGAATTTACCACGTAAGATAATTCTTCCAAGTGGTAAAGATACTTCAGGAAAAATGCTGGGCTCAGAAACCAAATGGCATAAAACTTCAAAGAAGTAAAAAGCTAACCTTTAAAAACAATATTGCTTCTATCTCACTTATCAAATTTAAATTTCCCTGTATGGTCCCGGAAGATGACTGGTTAGCCAGAGATGGGAAGATTCTTCACGGAGGAACAACATAAGATAGGCACAGTCGCAGGGCGGCCATCAGGTGAAAAATTGGGAATCTACAGAGGTGAGGCTTAAAAACACAATGAACTTTTTTGAGAGAAAGCTGAATACGTGGATGTTTTATTGCCCTTGTCTTGCCTGGACTAACACTTAGTCTACAGGCACACACCTGTTCATCCATATGTGCTCTCTTACAACACTAAACTATGTTCTCTAGGTTTATCTTGCATCTACCTACCACTTCACCTTTATATTAAGAAACATTAATAACAATTACAATCATAATAACAGAGAAAAGTGGGATAAACATACAAATCAGGTATAAAGCTCAAAAAATTTAAAAAAGAAAGAAAGTAAAAAGAAAATAAAAGATAAAGAAAGATATTACATAATGATGAAGGGCTCAGTTCAACAAGACGATATAACCATAATGAGTATATATGAATACAACAAAGGAGCACCAGCATATGTGAAACAAATACTAACAGAATTAAAGGAGGAAATAGAATGCAATGCATACACTTTGGGAGACTTCAACCCACCACTCACTCCAAAGGACAGATCCTAGAGACAGAAAATAAGTAAGGACACAGAAGCCCTGAACAAAACACTAGAACAGATGGTCCTAATAGATATCTATACAACTCTACATCCAAAATCAACAGGACACACATTCTTCTCACGTGCACACGAAACATTCTCCAGAAGAGACCACATAGTAAGCAACAAAAAGAGCCTCAGTAAATTCCAAAAGATTGAAAAACTCGCAACCAACTTTTCAGACCACAAATGCATCAAACAACAAATAAATTGTACAAAGAAAGCAAAAAGGCTCACAAACACTTGGAGCCTTAGCAACATGCTCCTAAATAATTAAGTACTCAAAGAACAAATTAAAATGGAGATTTAGCTGTATATGGAAACAAATGACAACAACACAAAACCAAAACTACTGTGGGTACGGCAAAAGCAGTCTTAAGAGGGAAATATATAGCAATCCAGTCACATGAGAAGAACGAAGAACAATCCCAAATGAATGGTCTAATGTCACAATTATCGAAATTGGTAAAAGGAGAACAAATGAGGCCTAAGCTCAGCAGAAGGTTGGAAAAAATAAAGATCAGAGAAGAAATGAATTAAGTTGAGAAGAAAATATTAGCAAAAATCAATGAAAGCAAGAGCTGGTTCTTCGGGAAATTAGCAATACAGATAAGCCTCTTGCCAGACTTATTAAGAGGAAAGGAGAGTCAACACACATCTACAGAATCAGAAATAAAAAAGGAAAACCACGACGGACACCACAGAAATACTAAGAATTTTTAGAGAGTAATAAGAAAACCTATAAGCTTATAAGCTGGGAAACCAAGGAGAAATGGACAACTTCCTAGGAAAATAAAACCTTCCATGGCTGACCCAGAAAAAAACAGAAAATCTTAACAGACCAATTACCAGCAACGGAATTGTATCAGTAAGCAAAAAACTACCAAAGAACAAAGCCCAGGGACAGATGGATTTACCTCAGAATTTTATCAGACATACAGATCAGACATAATATGCACACTCTTTAAAGTTTTCCAAAAAAGGGAAGAGGAGGGATTACTCCGAATCTCAGTCTATGAAACCAGTATCACTCCAATAGAAAAACCAGGTGAAAACCGTACCAAAGTAAAAATCCCTACAGACCATTATCCCTGATGAGCGAAGATGAAAAATGCAAAACTAAATATTAGCAAACCGAATACAAAATTACCTCCAAAGGATCATACCCCATGACCAAGTGGGCTTCATTCCAGGGATGCAAAGATTGTACGACATTTGATAATCCATCAACATCATCCAGCACATCAACATAAAGACAGACAAAACCACATGATCATCTGCATAGATGCTGAAAAAGCATTCGATAAAGTTCTACAACCATTCATGATAAACACTCTCCACAAAATGTGTATAGAGGGCAAGAACCTCAACATAATAAAGGCCATATATGATAAACCCACAGGCAACATCATAGTGAACAGCGAGAAGCTGAAAGCTTTTCCTCTGCGATTGGGTACAAGACGGGGATGCCCACACTCCACACTGTTATTCAACACACTACTGGAGGTCCTAGCCACAGGAAATAGACAAAACAAAGAAACACAAGGAATCCATATAGGTAGACAAGAAATTTAACTGTCTCTATGTGCAGATGACATGAAATTGTACATAAAAGTCACTAAAGACTCCCCACAAAAAGTACTAGAGCTCATATCGGGATACAGCAATGTTGCGCGATAGAAAATTAAGACACAGAAATCTGCAGCTTTCCTGTACACGAACAATGAACCAATAGAAAGAGAAATCTGGAAAACAATTCCGTTCACCATTGCAGCAGAAAGTATAAAATTCCTAGGAATAAACCTAACCAAAGAAGTGATAGCCATATACTCAGAAAACAACAACTAAACATAAGAGAAACTAAAGGGGACACTAACAAATGGAAACTCACCCACTCACGTTTCTAGGAAGAATTAATATCATGAAAATGGCCATCCTGCCCAAGGCAATATACAGATTTGATGCTTTCCTATCAAATTACCAGCAACATTCTTCAGTGAACTGGAACAAATAATTGAAAAATTCATACGGAAACACCAAAGACCCAGAATAGCCATAGCAATACTGAGAGAGAAGAATAATGTAGGGGGGATCTCACTCACCGACTTCAAGCTCTACTATAAAGCCTTAGTAATCAAGGCAATATGGTACTGGCACAAGAACAGAGCCACACACCAGTGGAACAGACTAGACACTCCAGACATTAACCCAAATATATGTGTGCAATTAATATATGATAAAGGTGCCATGGACATACAATGGCGAAATGACCGTCTCTTCAACAGATTGTGCTGGCAAATCTGGAAAGCTACATGAAGGAGAATGAAACTGGACCGTGGTCTAACCCCATATACAAAAGTAAATCCAAAATGTATCAAAGACCTGTAGGGAAGTCATGAAACCATTAAACTCTTATAAGAAAACACAGGCAGAAACCTCTTAGACATAGACATGAGTGACCTCATCTTGAACATATCTCCCGGCTAAGGAAAACAACAGCAAAAATGAACAAGTGGGAATATATTAAGGTGAAAAGCTTCTGTAGAGCAGTAGACACCATCAATACAACAGAAAGGAGCCCTACAGGATGGGAAAATATATTTGTAAATGACACATCCGATAAAGGATTGCCGCCCAAAATATATAAAAAGCTCACATGGCTCAACAAACAAAAAACAAATAATCAAATAAAAAAAAACTGGGCAGAGGAACTGAAGAGACAGTTCTGAAAATAACAAATACAGCTGGCCAACAGACACATGAAAAGATGCTCCACATCTTTATTATCAGAGAATTGCAAATTAAAACTGCAATGAGTTAACACCTCACACCACTAAGGATGGCTATCATTCAAATTACAAAAAACAACAAATGTTGTTGCGACTGTGGAGAAAGGGGAACCCTCTTACACTGCTGGTGGGAATGTAAATTAGTTCAACCATTGTGGAAAGGTGTATGGAGGTTCCTGAAAATGCTCAGAAAAGATTTACCATTGGACCCAGGAATTCCATTCCAAGGAATATACACTAAGAACGCAGCAATCAATTTTGAAAAGACAAATGCACCCCGATGTTTATTGCAGCACTCTTTACTATAGCAAAGAACTGGAAGCAACCTAAATGTCCATTGGTAGATGAATGGATAAAGAAGATGTGGTACATATACAAAATGGAATATTTCTCAGACATAAGATGAGGGCAAATCCTACCATTGGCAGCAACATGGATGGAGCTGGAGGGTATTATGCTCAGTGAAATAAGCCAAGCAGAGAAAGAGAAACACCAAATGATTTCACTGATCTGTGGAGTGTAAGAACGAAAGAAAAACTGAACGAACAAAACTGAGGCGGATTTACAGAAACCATGAATGGAGTAACAGGTACCAAAGGGAAAGAGAGTTTGGAGGATGGGTGGTTAGGGAGAGATAAGGGGGGAAGTAGAAGGAGGTTGTTAAGATTAGCATGCTAATGGGTGTGGGTGGGAGAAAGGGGAGGGCTGTACAACACAGAGAAGACAAGTAGTGGTTCTACAACATTTTGCTCTGCTCATGGACAGTGACTGGAAAGGGGTTAACAGTGGGGACCATGTATAGGGGAGAGACTAGAAAACAAAATATTCTTCATGTAAGTTTAGATTAATGTTAACGAGAAAAGAAAAGAAAATAAAGATAGAAAAGGGGGATAACTCCCTGATAGAAAAAAATAACTGTATATCAAGGATTAATTCATGCCTAAAATATCCTTAATTGTGATCAGTTAAAGATTTGCAGATGATCGGTGTGGAGGTACAGTTTTCTGAAAATGTTCCTCTCTATTGAGAAAAAAGCAGTTCCTGTGTGTTGACCTTCAATGATTTCTACACAGTGGTATAAAGGGCATATAAAAGTGTGGGGAAAACGTCTCTTTGTGCTTATGTAGCGGATCAAATAATAAATTGGGCTAACCATAAAATGAACTAAGATACGATATGAAGAAGTACTTCCAACATCAGCACTCTCTGGAAGAGTCATTCCAGAAGATGATCATCAAAAACCTCCACAAAGATCCAGGCACTGCTACAGCTGGAGCTGCATTCGTCTCACAAGTTCCTATACTTGCCATGTGAATGGAGTAGGAAATATCTAAGCTGGCCTGTTCATACAGTAAAACAACAAATTTGACTGGGTCTATACTGTTGGAACTCAACCAAGAATTAGGAGAAGTGCAATTTATATCGCTCCAAAATCTTACAACTACAGACTATCTACTGTTAAAAGAGCATATGAGATGTGATCAGTTCACAGGAATCAGTTGTATTAATTTGTCTGATTTCTCTCAGACATTTCAAGTTCAGTTGGACAATATCCATCATATCATAGATAAATTTTCACAAATGCCTAGGAAGCCTAACTGGTTTTCTTGGTTTCACTGGAGATGGCTGGTAATTATAGGTCTGCTTTCGGTATGTAAGTGTATTCCTTCTATGTTAATGTGTGTGCGCAATTTAATTAGTAGTTTAAAACCTATACATGCTTAAGTTATTCTACGAGAAGATATTTCAAAGAAATAAATAATCTTCCCATATTTTCGTCCATCTGCTACTTCTATACCTTTTCTTCTTCCTTGCTCATTACAGCCCTTAAATAGAAGTCGTGCCTCATATAGAATTTACCACGTAAGATAATTCTTCCAAGTGGTAAAGATACTTCAGGAAAAATGCTGGGCTCAGAAACCAAATGGCATAAATCTGCAAAGAAGTAAAAAGCTAACCTTTAAAAACAATATTGCTTCTACCTCACTTATCAAATTTAAATTTCCCTGTATGGTCCCGGAAGATGACTGGTTAGCCAGAGATGGGAAAATTCTTCACAGATTAACAACATAAGATAGGCACAGTGGCAGGGCGGCCATCAGGTGAGTAATTGGGAATCTACAGAGGTGAGGCTTAAAACCTCAATGCCCTGTTTTGAGAGAAAGCTGAATCCGTGGATGTTTTATTGCCCTTGTCTAGCGTGGACTAACACTTGGTCTACAGGCACACACCTGATCATCCATATGTGCTTTCTTACAACACTAAACTATGTTCTCTAGCTTTATCTTGCATCAACCTACCACTTCCCCTTTATATTAAGAAACAATAATAACAATTACAATCATAATAACAGAGAAAATTGGGATAAACATATCAATCAGGTATAAAGCTCAAAAAATTTAAAAAAGAAAGAAAGAAAAAAGAAAATAAAAGATAAAGAAAGACATTACATAATGATGAAGGGCTCAGTTTAACAAGACGATATAACCATAATGAGTATATATGAATACAACACAGGAGCACCAGCATATGTGAAACAAATACTAACAGAATTAAAGGAGGAAATAGAATGCAATGCATACATTTTGGGAGACTTCAACACACCACTCACTCCAAAGGACAGATCCTAGAGACAGAAAATAAGTAAGGACACAGAAGCACTGAACAAAACACTAGAACAGATGGCCCTAATAGATATCTATACAACTCTACATCCAAAATCAACAGGACACACATTCTTCTCACGTGCACACGAAACATTCTCCAGAAGAGACCACATAGTAAGCAACAAAAAGACCCTCAGTAAATTCCAAAAGATTGAAAACCTGTCAACCAACTTTTCAGACCACAAATGCATCAAACAACAAATAAATTGTACAAAGAAAGAAAAAAGGCTCACAAACACTTGGAGGCTTAGCAACATGCTCCTAAATAATTAAATACTCAAAGAACAAATTAAAATGGAGATTTTGCTGTATATGGAAACAAATGACAACAACACAAAGCCAAAACTACTGTGGGTACGGCAAAAGCAGTCTTAAGAGGAAAATATATAGCAATCCAGTCACATGAGAAGAAGGAGGAACAATCCCAAATGAATGGTCTAATGACACAATTATCGAAATTGGTAAAAGGAGAACAAATGAGGACTAAGGTCAGCAGAAGGTTGGAAAAAATAAAGATCAGAGAAGAAATAAATTAAGTTGAGAAGAAAACATTAGCAAAAATCAATGAAAGCAAGAGCTGGTTCTTCGGGAAATTAACAATACAGATAAGCCTCTTGCCAGACTTATTAAGAGGAAAAGAGAGTCAACACACATCTACAGAATCAGAAATAAAAAAGGAAAACCACGACTGACCCCACAGAAATACTAAGAATTTTTAGAGAGTAATAAGAAAACCTATAAGCTTATAAGCTGGGAAACAAAGGAGAAATGGACAACTTCCTAAAAAAATAAAACCTTTCATGGCTGTCCCAGAAAAAAACAGAAAATCTTAACAGACCAATTACCAGCAATGGAATTGTATCAGTAAGCAAAAAACTACCAAAGAACAAATCCCAGGGACAGATGGATTTACCTCAGAATTTTATCAGACATATAGATCAGACATAATACGCACACTCTTTAAAGTTTTCCAAAAAAGGGAAGAGGAGGGATTACTCCGAATTTCAGTCTAAGAAACCTGTATCACTCCAATAGAAAAACCAGGTGAAAACCGTACCAAAGTAAAAATCCCTACAGACCATTATCCCTGATGAGCGGAGATGGAAAATGCAAAACAAAATATTATCAAACCGAATTCAAAAATACCTCCAAAGGATCATACCCCATGACCAAGTGGGCTTCATTCCAGGGATGCAAAGATTGTACGACATTTGATAATCCATCAACATCATCCAGCACATCAACATAAAGACAGACAAAACCACATGATCATCTGCATAGATGCTGAAAAAGCATTCGATAAAGTTCTACAACCAATCATGATAAACAGTCTCCACAAAATGTGTATAGAGGGCAAGAACCTCAACATAATAAAGGCCATATATGATAAACCCACAGGCAACATCATAGTGAACAGCGAGAAGCTGAAAGCTTTTCCTCTGCGATTGGGTACAAGACGGGGATGCCCACTCTCCACACTGTTATTCAACACACTACTGGAGGTCCTAGCCAAAGCAAATAGACAAAACACAGAAACACAAGGAATCCTTATAGATAGACAAGAAGTTAAACTGTCTCTATGTGCAGATGACATGAAATTGTACATAAAAGTCACTAAAGACTCCCCACCAAAAGTACTAGAGCTCATATCGGGATATAGCAAAGTTGCGTGATAGAAAAAGAAGACACAGAAATCTGCAGCTTTCCTGAACACGAACAATGAACCAATAGAAAGAGAAATCTGGAAAACAATTCCGTTCACCATTGCAGCAGAAAGTATAAAATTCCTAGGAATAAACCTAACCAAAGAAGTGATAGCCATATACTCAGAAAACAACAACTAAACATAAGAGAAATTAAAGGGGACACTAACAAATGGAAACACACCCATTCACGTGGCTAGGAAGAATTAATATCATGAAAATGGCCATCCTGCCCAAGGCAATATACAGATTTGATGCTTTCCTATCAAATTACCAGCAACATTCTTCAGTGAACTGGAACAAATAATTGAAAAATTCATACGGAAACACCAAAGACCCAGAATAGCCATAGCAATACTGAGAGAGAAGAATAAAGTAGGGGGGATCTCACTCACCGACTTCAAGCTCTACTATAAAGCCTTAGTAATCAAGGCAATATGGTACTAGCACAAGAACAGAGCCACACATCAGTGGAACAGAGTAGACACTCCAGACATTAACCCAAATATATGTGTTCAATTAATATATGATAAAGGTGCCATGGACATACAATGGCGAAATGACCGTCTCTTCAACAGATTGTGCTGGCAAATCTGGAAAGCTACATGAAGGAGAATGAAACTGGACCGTGGTCTAACCCCATATACAAAAGTAAATCCAAAATGTATCAAAGACCTGTAGGGAAGTCATGAAACCATTAAACTCTTGGAAGAAAACACAGGCAGAATCCTCTTAGACATAGACATGAGTGACCTCTTCTTGAACATATCTCCCGGCTAAGGAAAACAACAGCAAAAATGAACAAGTGGGAATATATTAAGGTGAAAAGCTTCTGTAGAGCAGTAGACACCATCAATACAACAGAAAGGAACCCTACAGGATGGGAAAATATATTTGTAAATGACACATCCGGTAAAGGATTGCCGCCCAAAATATATAAAGAGCTCACATGGCTCAACAAACAAAAAACAAATAATCAAATAAAAAAAAACTGGGCAGAGGAGCTGAAGAGACTGTTCTGCAAATAACAAATACAGATGGCCAACAGACACATGAAAAGATGCTCCACATCTTTATTATCAGAGAATTGCAAATTAAAACTGCAATGAGTTAACACCTCACACCACTAAGGATGGCTATCATTCAAAAGACAAACAACAACAAATGTTGTTGCGACTGTGGAGAAAGGGGAACCCTCTTACACTGCTGGTGGGAATGTAAATTAGTTCAACCATTGTGGAAAGGAGTATGGAGGTTCCTGAAAATGCTCAGAAAAGATTTACCATTGGACCCAGGAATTCCATTCCAAGGAATATACACTAAGAACGCAGCAATCAATTTTGAAAAGACAAGTGCACCCCGATGTTTATTGCAGCACTCTTTACTATAGAAAAGAACTGGAAGCAACCTAAATGTCCATTGGTAGATGAATGTATAAAGAAGATGTGGTACATATACAAAATGGAATATTACTCAGCCATAAGATGAGGTCAAATCCTACCATTGGCAGCAACATGGATGGAGCTGGAGGGTATTATGCTCAGTGAAATAAGCCAAGCAGAGAAAGAGAAACACCAAATGATTTCACTGATCTGTGGAGTGTAAGAACGAAAGAAAAACTGAACGAACAAAACTGAAGCAGATTTACAGAAACCATGAATGGAGTAACAGGTACCAAAGGGAAAGAGAGTTTGGAGGATGGGTGGTTAGGGAGAGATAAGGGGGGAAGTAGAAGGAGGTTGTTAAGATTAGCATGCTAATGGGTGTGGGTGGGAGAAAGGGGAGGGCTGTACAACACAGAGAAGACAAGTAGTGATTCTACAACATTTTTCTGTGCTGATGGACAGTGACTGGAAAGGGGTTAACAGTGGGGACCATGTATAGGGGAGAGACTAGAAAACAAAATATTCTTCATGTAAGTTTAGATTAATGTTAACGAGAAAAGAAAAGAAAATAAAGATAGAATAGGGGGATAACTCCCTGATAGAAAAAAATAACTGTATATCAAGGATTAATTCATGCCTAAAATATCCTTAATTGTGATCAGTTAAAGATTTGCAGATGATCGGTGTGGATTTACAGTTTTCTGAAAATGTTCCTCTCTATTGAGAAAAAAGCAGTTCCTGTGTGTTGACCATCAATGATTTCTACACAATGGTATAAAGGGCATATAAAAGTGTGGGGAAAACGTCTCTTTGTGCTTATGTAGCGGATCAAATAATAAATTGGGCTAACCATAAAATGAACTAAGATACGATATGAAGAAGTACTTCCAACATCAGCACTCTCTGGAAGAGTCATTCCAGAAGATGTTCATCAAAAACCTCCATAAAGATCCAGGCACTGCTACAGTTGGAGCTGCATTCGTCTCACCACTTCCTATACTTGCCATGTGAATGGAGTAGGAAATATCTAAGCTGGCCTGTTCATACAGTAAAACAACAAATTTGACTGGGTCTATACTGTTGGAACTCAACCAAGAATTAGGAGAAGTGCAAGTTATAGCGCTCCAAAATCTTACAACTACAGACTACCTACTGTTAAAAGAGCATATGAGATGTGAACAGTTCACAGGAATCGGTTGTTTTAATTTGTCTGATTTCTCTCAGACCGTTCAAGTTCAGTTGGACAATATCCATCATATCATAGATAAATTTTCACAAATGCCTAGGAAGCCTAACTGGTTTTCTTGGTTTCACTGGAGATGGCTGGTAATTATAGGTCTGCTTTCGGTATGTAAGTGTATTCCTTCTATGTTAATGTGTGTGCGCAATTTAATTAGTAGTTTAAAACCTATACAGGCTTAAGTTACTCTACGAGAAGATATTTCAAAGAAATAAATAATCTTCCCATGTTTTCGTCCATCTGCTACTTCTATACCTTTTCTTCTTCCTTGCTCATTACAGCCCTTAAATAGAAGTCGTGCCTCATATCGAATTTACCACGTAAGATAATTCTTCCAAGTGGTAAAGATACTTCAGGAAAAATGCTGGGCTCAGAAACCAAATGGCATAAATCTGCAAAGAAGTAAAAAGCGAACCTTTAAAAACAATATTGCTTCTATCTCACTTATCAAATTCAAATTTCCCTGTATGGTCCCGAAAGATGACTGGTTAGCCAGAGATGGGAAGATTCTTAACGGATTAACAACATAAGATAGGCACAGTCGCAGGGCGGCCATCAGGTGAGAAATTGGGAATCTACAGAGGTGAGGCTTAAAACCTCAATGCCCTGTTTTGAGAGAAAGCTGAATCCGTGGATGTTTTATTGCCCTTGTCTAGCGTGGACTAACACTTGGTCTACAGGCACACACCTGATCATCCATATGTGCTCTCTTCAACACTAAACTATGTTCTCTAGCTTTATCTTGCATCTACCTACCACTTCCCCTTTATATAAAGAAACATTAATAACAATTACAATCATAATAACAGAGAAAAGTGGGATAAACATACCAATCAGGTATAAAGCTCAAAAAATTTAAAAAAGAAAGAAAGAAAAAAGAAAATAAAAGATAATGAAAGACATTACATAATGATGAAGGGCTCAGTTCAACAAGACGATATAACCATAATGAGTATATATGAATACAACACAGGAGCACCAGCATATGTGAAACAAATACTAACAGAATTAAAGGAGGAAATAGAATGCAATGCATACATTTTGGGAGACTTCAAAACACCACTCACTCCAAAGGACAGATCCTAGAGACAGAAAATAATAAGGACACTGAAGCACTGAACAAAACACTAGAACAGATGGCCCTAATAGATATCTATACAACTCTACATCCAAAATCAACAGGACACACATTCTTCTCACGTGCACACGAAACATTCTCCAGAAGAGACCATATAGTAAGCAACAAAAAGACCCTCAGTAAATTCCAAAAGATTGAAAACCTGTCAACCAACTTTTCAGACCACAAATGCATCAAACAACAAATAAATTGTACAAAGAAAGCAAAAAGGCCCCAAACACTTGGAGGCTTAGCAACATGCTCCTAAATAATTAAATACTCAAAGAACAAATTAAAATGGAGATTTAGCTGTATATGGAAACAAATGACAACAACACAAAGCCAAAACTACTGTGGGTACGGCAAAAGCAGTCTTAAGAGGAAAATATATAGCAATCCAGTCACATGAGAAGAAGGAGGAACAATCCCAAATGAATGGTCTAATGTCACAATTATCGAAATTGGTAAAAGGAGAACAAATGAGGACTAAGGTCAGCAGAAGGTTGGAAAAAATAAAGATCAGAAAAGAAATAAATTAAGTTGAGAAGAAAACATTATCAAAAATCAATGAAAGCAAGAGCTGGTTCTTCGGGAAATTAACAATACAGATAAGCCTCTTGCCAGACTTATTAAGAGGAAAAGAGAGTCAACACACATCTACAGAATCAGAAATAAAAAAGGAAAACCACGACTGACCCCACAGAAATACTAAGAATTTTTAGAGAGTAATAAGAAAACCTGTAAGATTATAAGCTGGGAAACCAAGTGAAATGGACAACTTCCTAAAAAAATAAAACCTTCCATGGCTGACCCAGAAAAAAACAGAAAATCTTAACAGACCAATTACCAGCATTGGAATTGTATCAGTAAGCAAAAAACTACCAAAGAACAAATCCCAGGGACAGATGGATTTACCTCAGAATTTTATCAGACATACAGATCAGAAATAATACGCACACTCTTTAAAGTTTTCCAAAAAAGGGAAGAGGAGGGATTACTCCGAATCTCAGTCTATGAAACCAGTATCACTCCAATAGAAAAACCAGGTGAAAACCGTACCAAAGTAAAAAACCCTACAGACCATTATCCCTGATGAGCGTAGATGAAAAATGCAAAACAAAATATTAGCAAACCGAATTCAAAAATACCTCCAAAGGATCATACCCCATGACCAAGTGGGCTTCATTCCAGGGATGCAAAGATTGTACGACATTTGATAATCCATCAACATCATCCAGCACATCAACATAAAGACAGACAAAACCACATGATCATCTGCATAGATGCTGAAAAAGCATTCGATAAAGTTCTACAACCAATCATGATAAACAGTCTCCACAAAATGTGTATAGAGGGCAAGAACCTCAACATAATAAAGGCCATATATGATAAACCCACAGGCAACATCATAGTGAACAGCGAGAAGCTGAAAGCTTTTCCTCTGCGATTGGGTACAAGACGGGGATGCCCACTCTCCACACTGTTATTCAACACACTACTGGAGGTCCTAGACACAGCAAATAGACAAAATACAGAAACACAAGGAATCCATATAGGTAGACAAGAAGTTAAACTGTCTCTATGTGCAGATGACATGAAATTGTACATAAAAGTCACTAAAGACTCCCCACCAAAAGTACTAGAGCTCATATCGGGATACAGCAATGTTGCGAGATAGAAAATTAAGACACAGAAATCTGCAGCTTTCCTGTACACGAACAATGAACCAATAGAAAGAGAAATCTGGAAAACAATTCCGTTCACCATTGCAGCAGAAAGTATAAAATTCCTAGGAATAAACCTAACCAAAGAAGTGATAGCCATATACTCAGAAAACAACAACTAAACATAAGAGAAACTAAAGGGGACACTAACAAATGGAAACTCACCCATTCACGTGGCTAGGAAGAATTAATATCATGAAAATGGCCATCATGCCCAAGGCAATATACAGATTTGATGCTTTCCTATCAAATTACCAGCAACATTCTTCAGTGAACTGGAACAAATAATTGAAAAATTCATACGGAAACACCAAAGAACCCGAATAGCCATAGCAATACTGAGAGAGAAGAATAAAGCAGGGGGGATCTCACTCACCGACTTCAAGCTCTACTATAAAGGCTTAGTAATCAAGGCAATATGGTAATAGCACAAGAACAGAGTCACACATCAGTGGAACAGACTAGACACTCCAGACATTAACCCAAATATATGTGTTCAATTAATATATGATAAAGGTGCCATGGACATACAATGGCGAAATGACCGTCTCTTCAACAGATTGTGCTGGCAAATCTGGAAAGCTACATGAAGGAGAATGAAACTGGACCGTGGTCTAACCCCATATACAAAAGTAAATCCAAAATGTATCAAAGACCTGTAGGGAAGTCATGAAACCATTAAACTCTTGGAAGAAAACACAGGCAGAAACCTCTTAGACATAGACATGAGTGACCTCATCTTGAACATATCTCCCGGCTAAGGAAAACAACAGCAAAAATGAACAAGTGGGAATATATTAAGGTGAAAAGCTTCTGTAGAGCAGTAGACACCATCAATACAACAGAAAGGAGCCCTACAGGATGGGAAAATATATTTGTAAATGACACATCCGGTAAAGGATTGCCGCCCAAAATATATAAAGAGCTCACATGGCTCAACAAACAAAAAACAAATAATCAAATAAAAAAAAAATGGGCAGAGGAGCTGAAGAGACTGTTCTGCAAATAACAAATACAGATGGCCAACAGACACATGAAAAGATGCTCCACATCTTTATTATCAGAGAATTGCAAATTAAAACTGCAATGAGTTAACACCTCACACCACTAAGGATGGCTATCATTCAAAAGACAAACAACAACAAATGTTGTTGCGACTGTGGAGAAAGGGGAACCCTCTTACACTGCTGATGGGAATGTAAATTAGTTCAACCATTGTGGAAAGGTGTATGGAGGTTCCTGAAAATGCTCAGAAAAGATTTACCATTGGACCCAGGAATTCCATTCCAAGGAATATACACTAAGAACGCAGCAATCAATTTTGAAAAGACAAGTGCACCCCGATGTTTATTGCAGCACTCTTTACTATAGAAAAGAACTGGAAGCAACCTAAATGTCCATTGGTAGATGAATGTATAAAGAAGATGTGGTACATATACAAAATGGAATATTACTCAGCCATAAGATGAGGGCAAATCCTACCATTGGCAGCAACATGGATGGAGCTGGAGGGTATTATGCTCAGTGAAATAAGCCAAGCAGAGAAAGAGAAACACCAAATGATTTCACTGATCTGTGGAGTGTAAGAACGAAAGAAAAACTGAACGAACAAAACTGAAGCAGATTTACAGAAACCATGAATGGAGTAACAGGTACCAAAGGGAAAGAGAGTTTGGAGGATGGGTGGTTAGGGAGAGATAAGGGGGGAAGTAGAAGGAGGTTGTTAAGATTAGCATGCTAATGGGTGTGGGTGGGAGAATGGGGAGGGCTGTACAACACAGAGAAGACAAGTAGTGATTCTACAACATTTTTCTGTGCTGATGGACAGTGACTGGAAAGGGGTTAACAGTGGGGACCATGTATAGGGGAGAGACTAGAAAACAAAATATTCTTCATGTAAGTTTAGATTAATGTTAACGAGAAAAGAAAAGAAAATAAAGATAGAATAGGGGGATAACTCCCTGATAGAAAAAAATAACTGTATATCAAGGATTAATTCATGCCTAAAATATCCTTAATTGTGATCAGTTAAAGATTTGCAGATGATCGGTGTGGATTTACAGTTTTCTGAAAATGTTCCTCTCTATTGAGAAAAAAGCAGTTCCTGTGTGTTGACCATCAATGATTTCTACACAATGGTATAAAGGGCATATAAAAGTGTGGGGAAAACGTCTCTTTGTGCTTATGTAGCGGATCAAATAATAAATTGGGCTAACCATAAAATGAACTAAGATACGATATGAAGAAGTACTTCCAACATCAGCACTCTCTGGAAGAGTCATTCCAGAAGATGTTCATCAAAAACCTCCACAAAGATCCAGGCACTGCTACAGTTGGAGCTGCATTCGTCTCACCACTTCCTATACTTGCCATGTGAATGGAGTAGGAAATATCTAAGCTGGCCTGTTCATACAGTAAAACAACAAATTTGACTGGGTCTATACTGTTGGAACTCAACCAAGAATTAGGAGAAGTGCAAGTTATAGCGCTCCAAAATCTTACAACTACAGACTACCTACTGTTAAAAGAGCATATGAGATGTGAACAGTTCACAGGAATCGGTTGTTTTAATTTGTCTGATTTCTCTCAGACCGTTCAAGTTCAGTTGGACAATATCCATCATATCATAGATAAATTTTCACAAATGCCTAGGAAGCCTAACTGGTTTTCTTGGTTTCACTGGAGATGGCTGGTAATTATAGGTCTGCTTTCGGTATGTAAGTGTATTCCTTCTATGTTAATGTGTGTGCGCAATTTAATTAGTAGTTTAAAACCTATACATGCTTAAGTTACTCTACGAGAAGATATTTCAAAGAAATAAATAATCTTCCCATGTTTTCGTCCATCTGCTACTTCTATACCTTTTCTTCTTCCTTGCTCATTACAGCCCTTAAATAGAAGTCGTGCCTCATATCGAATTTACCACGTAAGATAATTCTTCCAAGTGGTAAAGATACTTCAGGAAAAATGCTGGGCTCAGAAACCAAATGGCATAAATCTGCAAAGAAGTAAAAAGCGAACCTTTAAAAACAATATTGCTTCTATCTCACTTATCAAATTTAAATTTCCCTGTATGGTCCCGAAAGATGACTGGTTAGCCAGAGATGGGAAGATTCTTAACGGATTAACAACATAAGATAGGCACAGTCGCAGGGCGGCCATCAGGTGAGAAATTGGGAATCTACAGAGGTGAGGCTTAAAACCTCAATGCCCTGTTTTGAGAGAAAGCTGAATCCGTGGATGTTTTATTGCCCTTGTCTAGCGTGGACTAACACTTGGTCTACAGGCACACACCTGATCATCCATATGTGCTCTCTTCAACACTAAACTATGTTCTCTAGCTTTATCTTGCATCTACCTACCACTTCCCCTTTATATAAAGAAACATTAATAACAATTACAATCATAATAACAGAGAAAAGTGGGATAAACATACCAATCAGGTATAAAGCTCAAAAAATTTAAAAAAGAAAGAAAGAAAAAAGAAAATAAAAGATAAAGAAAGACATTACATAATGATGAAGGGCTCAGTTCAACAAGACGATATAACCATAATGAGTATATATGAATACAACACAGGAGCACCAGCATATGTGAAACAAATACTAACAGAATTAAAGGAGGAAATAGAATGCAATGCATACATTTTGGGAGACTTCAACCCACCACTCACTCCAAAGGACAGATCCTAGAGACAGAAAATAATAAGGACACAGAAGCACTGAACAAAACACTAGAACAGATGGCCCTAATAGATATCTATACAACTCTACATCCAAAATCAACAGGACACACATTCTTCTCACGTGCACACGAAACATTCTCCAGAAGAGACCATATAGTAAGCAACAAAAAGACCCTCAGTAAATTCCAAAAGATTGAAAACCTGTCAACCAACTTTTCAGACCACAAATGCATCAAACAACAAATAAATTGTACAAAGAAAGCAAAAAGGCCCCAAACACTTGGAGGCTTAGCAACATGCTCCTAAATAATTAAATACTCAAAGAACAAATTAAAATGGAGATTTAGCTGTATATGGAAACAAATAACAACAACACAAAGCCAAAACTACTGTGGGTACGGCAAAAGCAGTCTTAAGAGGAAAATATATAGCAATCCAGTCACATGAGAAGAAGGAGGAACAATCCCAAATGAATGGTCTAATGTCACAATTATCGAAATTGGTAAAAGGAGAACAAATGAGGACTAAGGTCAGCAGAAGGTTGGAAAAAATAAAGATCAGAAAAGAAATAAATTAAGTTGAGAAGAAAACATTATCAAAAATCAATGAAAGCAAGAGCTGGTTCTTCGGGAAATTAACAATACAGATAAGCCTCTTGCCAGACTTATTAAGAGGAAAAGAGAGTCAACACACATCTACAGAATCAGAAATAAAAAAGGAAAACCACGACTGACCCCACAGAAATACTAAGAATTTTTAGAGAGTAATAAGAAAACCTGTAAGATTATAAGCTGGGAAACCAAGTGAAATGGACAACTTCCTAAAAAAATAAAACCTTCCATGGCTGACCCAGAAAAAAACAGAAAATCTTAACAGACCAATTACCAGCATTGGAATTGTATCAGTAAGCAAAAAACTACCAAAGAACAAATCCCAGGGACAGATGGATTTACCTCAGAATTTTATCAGACATACAGATCAGAAATAATACGCACACTCTTTAAAGTTTTCCAAAAA